>NW_017671277.1:0-3823 GCF_001879085.1 Nicotiana attenuata | reverse complement strand
AATTTCAGAAAAACAATTTTACTCAAAAATTCATTTCTCGGGCTTGGGACCTCGGAATTCGATTCCGGGCATACGCCCAAGTCCCATATTTTCCTACGGACCCTCCGGGACTGTCAAATCACGGGTCCGGGTTCGTTTACCCAAAATGTTGACCGGAGTAAACTTTACTGATTTTAATATCAAATTTTAGTATTTTTTACAGAATTTCATATTTAACCTTTCCGGCTACGCGCCCGGACTGCGCACGCAAATCGAGGCGACTACAAATGAGGTTTTTAAGGCCTCGGAAGAACGGAATGAGTAAGAAAACAGGTGATGACCCTTTGGGTCGTCACAAAAATTTATCTTGAATTCCTTTTTTTTGCAGGTACCACTTTGGAAAGTTGTGTTAGAAACCCTTGGCTTCATTTGAGGGTTTCTTTTAGAAAAATTGTAATCAAACCCTTAGCTTCATTTGAGGGATGATTTTGGAAATGCAAGTCCCCAAGTCTTTTTATGGGGCATTCTGTATAAACAATTCGTAGTTTTTCGACTAAGTTATTACTTAGTCTTAAGCTTTTTAATATTTTTAGAAGTTTTCTCATTACTATCTTATACTTATATTTATTTTATTCTTGCCTTTATTTCTAAGGACTTATAGAATAATCTGCATTTTTATTCTTTAGAAAATGCTTTTGTTAACTTCATGAATAGCTAAAGTAAACATGAGTTTAATAAAAGAGGGCCCTTTTATATTTTGACACTTAATGAAGAAGACGTCTCAACTTCATAATGGTGTTAACATACGATAAAGAAATAGGAACACACATGTTTCTTTTGGAATAACATTGACAAGTTTGTATTTGAACTTTGTCTAGTTTTGAATAATTCTTTACATGTATTTGAATTACATCTATAACTTTCTCGTAACTGTTTTTCTTGTAACAGATTTATAATTAGATTACAAACACGAGGTTTTTCTTCATAACCCGTTTCAGAATAATAAAAACACGAGGTTTTTCTTTATAACTCGTTTTAGTACATGGCTTTTACCCTAACTACAGTAAGGTTTTCTTTGGCCTTGGCTCGTGACTTTGTAACTTTTACTCTGCACTTGACTTTTTCAGGCTTGATTTCTCCTCAATCTTCTTTGCCTTCTTTATAACACATACTCGTGTGTATTATGTAGTCCCCCAAGTATTTGAGCGTTGAAGTATGAAGCCTCGAACACTTGATTGCTTCTCTCATTTGGTCCTTTTCCTGAAAAGGAAAAACATACGGGACTCGGAGGTGCGATTTTAGATGAAAACTGCTTAACCCGTTTGTATTTCTATCAGAATAATTGTAACCCTAGGCCAAGAATTTTAGTTTATTCCGTGTGCCTTTCAGGTCGTGACTCATCATTTAGTACGGGTTAGCTTTTTTGCCTATCATCTAAAATCGTTAGTAAAATTTTAGAAATTCAAAAAATAAACTTCAAAAGATGGGTACCTGACCGTGGGTATTCCTTAGAAATAGTATCTCTTCAGGTGAACAGCCTTCCAATGCGAAGGTAGTATTTTGCCATTCACTGTTTCCAACTCATATGCTCCTTTTCCTGCAATGCCACTGATCCTATAGGGTCCTTCCCATGTTGGACTTAACTTTCCCGTATTAGCTGTCTTTGTAGATTGAAAAATCTTTTTGAGCACAAAGTCCCCAATTTTGAAAAATCTGAGTCGTGCTTTCCGGTTGTAGTACCGTTCTATGACTTGCTTTTGCGCTGCCATTCTTACCAATACAGATTCCCTTCTTCATTCAAGTAAATCGAGACTCACATGCATTTCTTCGTTATTAGACTCGTCTGTTGCATGTGCAAACCTCGTACTTGGCTCTCCTATCTCGACTGGAATTAAAGCTTCTGCTCCATAAACCAACGAAAATGGTGTTTCTCCCGTACTTGTTTTTGTTGTGGTGCGATATGCCCATAAAACACCAGGTAATACTTCTGGCCAATTTCCTTTTGACTCTTCTAAACGCTTCTTCAAATTTTTGATGATAATCTTGTTTGTTGACTCTGCTTGCCCATTACCCACCGGATGATAAGGTGTTGATGTAATCCTTTTAATCTGCTAGCTTTGAAAAAATTCTGTGATTTGAGCTCCTATAAACTGAGGGCCATTATCACATACGATTTCCTTTGGTACACCGAATCGGCATATGATATTGCGCCAAATAAAATCTCTGACTTCCTTTTCTCGTACCTGTTTGAATGCTCCTGCCTCTACCCATTTAGTAAAATAATCAATGAGTACGAGCAGAAATTTTACCTGTCCTTTCGCTTGTGGCAATGGACCCACGATATCCATTCCCCATTTCATAAATGGCCATGGTGCGATAACCGGATGTAATAGCTCCGCGGGGCTATGCATATTGTTACCGTACCTTTGACATTTATCACATTTAGTCACGAAACTTTCTGCTTCTTCTTCCATTTTAGGCCAGTAATAACCTGCCCTAATTAAGGTTCTTACCAGCGATTTTCCTCCGGCGTGATTCCCAAAGAGCCCCTCATGTATTTCCCTCATTACGTACTCCGTTTGAGAGGGTCCGAGTCATCTGGCTAAGGGGCCACCAAACATTTTTCGATATAGGTTGCCCTGGTTTAAGCAGTACCGGGCAGCCTTTTTTCGAAGCGCATGAGCTTTTTTCTTGTCATCAGGGGCGGTTCCATACTGCAAAAAAGCAACAATCTCGTTCCTCCAATCCCAAGTTAAATTATTAAAATTTACCTCATTCTTGTCAGGGTCGAGAACTGAATGAAATAAATTAATAACTGGGGTGTTTGCATCACTTGCCACATCAGCTGCAGATGCGAGATTAGCTAAGGCGTCTGCCTCGAGATTTTCATCCCTTGGTATTTGCATAACTTTCCAGGTTTGAAACTGCTTTATTAATTCCCGCACTTTTTCTAAATACTGTTGCATCCTTGTTTTCCTGGCCGCATAAGTCCCCAGCATTTGATTAACCACGAGTTGTGAATCGCTTTTGATTATAATCTGATTTATGCCAAGTTCTCGTGCCAATTCTAAACCTGCAATCACAGCCTCATACTCTGCCTCATTGTTAGTTATAGAATGACATTTGATAGCTTGTCGAATGTTTCACCCGTAGGTGGTACCAACACAATCCCTAAACCTGCACCTTTTACGGTAGATGAACCATCAGCGAATAAAGTCCAAGTTCCTGGATTAGCTCCATTGAGCACCTGTAATTCTTTTTCTGCTTCTAATTGCATCCCATGGCTAAAATCAGCCACAAAATCAGCTAACACTTGTGATTTTATAGCAGTTCTAGGTTGGTACGTGATTTTGTATTCACTTAACTCTATTGCCCACTTAGCCAACCTACCTGATAATTCATGCTTACGTAATATATTACGCAAAGGGTAGGCGGTTACTACAGCAATAGGATGACACTGAAAGTAAGGCCTTAATTTCCTAGATGCCATGATTAATGCAAGTGCAAGCTTTTCTAATTGAGGATATCGCGTTTCCGCATCTAACAAAGATTTACTAACATAATAGATAGGGGATTGTTTACCTTGTTCTTCTCGAACCAAAACAGCACTTACCGCTACTTCTGAAACAGCAAGGTAAATGAGCAGTCTTTCCCCAGCCTTTGGTTTTGCTAGCAAAGGTGGATTCGATAAGTATGCTTTCAAATTCCCGAGTGCTTGTTGACACTCTTCGTTCCATTCAAAATGATCCTACTTCTTAAGAGCTGAGAAGAATTTAAAGCACTTCTCTGATGATTTAGAAATGAATCTTCCCAAGGCTGCAATCCTCCCTGTTAATCTTTGAAC
>NW_017671276.1:312122-322967 GCF_001879085.1 Nicotiana attenuata | reverse complement strand
CCCACAAGAGAGAGATAGTGTACATGAGGGAACATACATAGATCACGTGTATGAGAATCACTCTTTTGCCCGCTCAATCCTTGCATGTTTTTCAAAGCTCTGCTCGAGCTTTCATTCTCTTTGCCATTTCATCCTGCTCTGGGTCTTTGGGGGTTTTTGTCCTGCCCTGGTGTAAGACTCGTATGGGGGTGGCTGAGAGTAATTAATTGGATACGAGGAGGATCTGATCGGAAAAGACAGGGTTTTTGGAATGTGATGTTGAGGGATCAAAAGCAGTGCCTTGGCAAGCGAAGGTTGTGTTGTAGCAGGACATGGTGGAGCAGTGAGATGTTAGGGAGCTGCTCCTGCTGGACACACCTGGGGGCGAACCTCAGAAGGCATTCCAACGAAATGAGCGGTCATGTAGGTTGCCCAAAGGGGTAAGGAGGGTGACTGATAGGGAACCGTAAGTAGCACTCCAAGCTCTAGGGAATATAACTTCGGGAATCCGGGTATTGCTTTGGGGGTTCCTTCCAACTTGTTCCTAAGCACCCCCATTTCATCAGTCGCGAGGCGCAAGAAATCCGATTTTCTTCACCTGTAAAAGATCAGAGGCCGGGACCCCCGAGATGGGGCTATCTCAGAGATGGGGACTGCGGGCAAAAGTCATTTCTGTAGACATTTCACACTTCCTTTCGATCTGGTAAAGTATTGATGCGATGCCAGCTTACCACAACCAAGCCACCGTTTCTAAAGCTAGGCTGGAATTCCAGGCAACACACGGTTTAGTTTGAACAAGTTAAACAGATAGTAATCACACATTGGGAGTTGTGAGCACCTATACAGTTAAACGGTTGTCTACATGTTTGGCACTGGTTGCATGCGTCATCCCGCCTTTCTTTTCCTAATTTCTCTCTTTTTGATTTCTCACTCTTGTTTTTTCTTGCTTTTCTTTCTCTTCTATTTTTTCTCTCATTTTTCTTTTCCCTCTGTTTTTTCATGTTTTGCTTTTCTTATTCTTCCTGCCATGGTTTTTCTTCGAAATCCTTATTTTCTCTTTTGCGTTTCTTGTGCGGCTGGCTGTTTTCTTTCTATTTCCTTCCCTCTATTTTATTTTTAGGGGATACGGTCGAATCCTAATGAGATTGCCTACGTATTCATGTACCTCTCATGAATCAACCAAAGCGTATCTTGCAAAATAAATGCAAACCTAGATGCAAGAAAAGAACAATTTGTTTTGGGAATTTTCAAATTTTATTAATAACAAATGCAAATTACAAAGCTCTAGACATATTTGTTTTTTTTTTTCTTGGAAATAGAAAGTACAAAAACCGAAGACGCGAAAACTGCAGACTTTCGATTTTTTTAGGAGTACATCAAAGCTTCAAATCCTGGGCCCCGCGGGGCATCACTCGGCATCGCCGGGGCCGCCGTGAAAGACCCTTTGCAACTGATCTAGATCGTTCATAACCTGGCGACAAATATCATCACTGGAGGCAAAGAATGTGGTACGACCCATCCGTTCGCCGCCTGACACTTCATGACAAGTAGTTAGGCAATGTTTCTGAATTACTACTCCACCTGATTTGGACGCTTCCTCTTGAGTAGCCGGCTTATCTGTTTGAGTGCGAGCCTCTAGCACTGAGAATCCTGGAAGTGAAGATCTTGTAACAATTTTAGCTTCCTTTCCATATCGGCGATTAATTCATAGCACTTGTTCCCTCTCGCCTGTAACTCTTTCTCCACCGACGGGCTGCCTTTTCTTCAAGAGTGTTCATTTTTCTTTTTCATGTTGGCGATGGTTTCCGTCCATAGGTTTTTTCTTCATTTGCTGTACAAACTGGGCCCTTTCCTCGGTCCGCTTTCTTTGCCATTGAGCTAGAAGTTTGCCAATGCTTCCCTCGGATTTTTCCAATTCTTCGTGACATCCAGGACTTGTTTCTTCACCCTCTTACAATCTCTCGTCGGATAGACTTCTTTCTCGATTCCTTGCATCTAATTTCAGTTGTTGAATTTGGGCCTTGAGAGCTTTCATTCCTCCTGGGCCAATTGCTTTTTATCACCTTCATCAGCTGCGGCTTCAAGCTATTCGAACCGATAGCTCCTGAACCCTGTTTTTTCCAACATGCTTCAATTCGGAGCTCTGTAACCTCCTTTCTTAGCAACCAATCCCACTGCACCTGAGCCTCGCTGTTAATTGTTGCAACATTGGTTTTGGCCGGGTCTCTCGGGGAATTGAAAACCTTTTAACCGAACCAACAAGTAATTTGGTCTACCTCAACCTCTGGCCCGTCCTGTACTAATAGTTTTAGGCTCAAAGGTACCTACACTCATTCCATATCTTCGGATTCGGCCTTCAGGAATGCAGCTTTTGGCCCAACTCAATGACTTGCCCACTCAGGTCTTTCATCGTGGCACGCGTCTGGAATTTCCAAATTGTCGCAAAACGCGGTTAGGCAGCATTATGGGCTCGAATGCTTCGATACCCATCAAAAAGAATATAAGGGACTTCTAAACCGATGTGTACACAGCTTCAGAGGAGGAAGCCATCCATAAGCCCATCTATTCTTTATCTGCAGTGAGGGATCTTAGAACATGAACGACACAGGCCTAGTAACCTCCGGGCAACTCAATACTCCTGTAACTCGGGTCTCGAACTCTACAATACAACTCAACCGGTTAAGCCATAGTTCATATATCCTGTGGGCGTGACAAAGATGTTTCCTGTATCCATAACTGCAAGAGCAAAAATTGCAACCCTGAAGAATTTCTCCCTTTCGACATTTGGTCAGAGCTCGGTAATATTTCTGCCTACAATCAGGGAACTCACTGGCTGCGTTTCTTCATAGCAACATCTAGCACTTCCTACTAGGCCAAGGTCTATGTGACCATCTTTCTAGGACAAACTACACTCCAAAAAGGCCCCCATGAGGCCTAATCCCCGTCGGTCTTTCCCAATTGTCCTTAATTTCAGCATGTGTTAATCCTGTTTTGGGTTTTCCTCAAAACCTTTGGGGTTACCATAACCGTGATATAGGAATGTAAGTGTACAACATCCTTTTGCCCAGATGCGGGGTTCTGAATATCCGATCTGATGTTCAACAAGATTAAAACCTATGAAGAGTTACAGGTCGTGGGGCCAAAGGTATCTACCGCGGAGGTTCCCGTTGAGACCTCGGCATATCCGGGCAATTCTTCCAATGTGGGCGTGAGTTTCAAAATCTGAAAAACGGAATAAATTACGGGTCGGGTCCCAAAATGGAATCAGTGCCTCAAATGACATCACTTCCTTGGTCCTGATTTTCAATACCTCTACAAGACCGCCCAGGATTTTCACCACAGTATCTCTGCTTTCCTTTTCCCAAGTCATCGCCACCAACATATGAGTTTTCAAAGGGATCTCGCTCAAGGAACTGACGAAGTTTCGATGTCACTTGAATTCATCCTGCACATTGATTTAGGGAATTAATGAACGTATTTAAAGTTTGTTGGCTTCGTTTTGTGGTTGTTGATATTATGTGTTTGTTGTATGATTAATTTGTAGTGGTACTTGGTCTGTATGTATAAATGGCTATTTCTGCAAAATTCTTTATTTAGAAAATAAGCACTTGATTTTCAAATACAGCCTTTTAACCCACTATCCGGAGAGGAAAGATTTTAAAGAACTGTTGCCGCAAACACATATTAAAATGACTCAGGGTGGACTGTGTCTTGAGCAAAAAACGCGCTTCCGGCGCCTTTTAGGACATCGGCTTATTTTAAGACAAGAATGGCATACCCGACTTTCCGAAGTGTGGACGTGAGTATGACAAGAATTAAAAATTTTGAGCATTTTTTTGGCTATTTTTTGCAAAAAGGCAGGTTTCGGACCCGATGAGGGTGCCCTAACGTATCTCACAATCCGGTGAGAATCAAAAGCCAGCGTAGTTCGGGACTGAGAGCTCATGCAGATCACATAATCAAAACTTATTTTGAAACAACAATTTTATTCTTTTCTAATGTTATTACAAATATGTTTGTTTTTGTCCTTTTTGTTTTTCTCAATTTTTTCAACAAATCCCGAGCAGCATTGTTTCGCGTACTTCATTTGGGTACTTGCTGAATTTTTGTTCCAAAACAACTGGTCACCTTCTACTTAGTTCTCACACGTTAGGCTTTTCAATAATGTTCCACTCAGTTTAGGCACAAGACCCCGGGTCAACATGCGCAAGGCCGAGCATACAATCAATGCGCCAGTAGCACATTAAGATGCATCAGGATGTCAATTTATTTCAGGTCCCCTGTCCTAGCGGGACCCAACCCCTGGTTGTGAGTCCCCCCTAAGTCAAATGCAGCGATGCAATCAAACGTCCTATTATAGGGAGTCCGGGCATGGAGGATTTGTTTCTTCTAGTTCTAACCCTAGGTGTTATGCGTTGGACCTGGCTTAGCCCCGAGCCCGGGACAACTGCCCGGACCGAGCGGGGAGGCCGGGCGTACCGGGGGGAGATGCAGAAGTAGCGCGCCTGGGGCCGTTGCAACCTTATCCAACCTCGTCTCTAAAGTGGGGAAAAAGACTCTAAACAGAAGGAGGAAGCTACACGAAGAGCAACCTTCTCCATGACGTGTATGATACAAGACTCAGTAAAGGAGGAAGGGAATTCGGCTAGGATCAGTTGTATCATATACAGATTGATTTTCAACAAATATCAAAGCGGTCAGAACATTTAGCAACGATATGACATGGAACATGTTGGAAGAAAATCGAGATAAAGCCAAATATAACAATTGTACTAAGCTCGGAATTCTTGACGACCCTGACATCAAAGAATTCTGGGTTCTGGTTCCCCAGCACAGAGTCGCAGGAATAATTTTGTGTAAGGGCTTTGATGGTATTAAGAGGATAACATCGTGAAGATCGACCTTGTATTGACCAATGAGGACCGGGGTAGACTTCGAGGGTGACCTTCCAGGTGTTGGACATAGGTATACATCTTACAACTTGCCTTCTGGGGAGGCCTGGATCCATGGTCGCAGGAGCTATCGCATCCACCTATCTCGCACGCAAGACGTCCAACTGGTAAAAATTGCGAGGGTATTGAAGATATACCATGATGTAAACCGTGGCCACAGAGAGTAAGTGAGAGATACGAGCAATCGTATCTATCGCATGAGATCCCATTCTATTCCCATGTTTGGAGGTCAAGGGAAGCGAAATCTGGAGAATCGAGTAGAAAGGAGAAAATCTAAAACAGCTAAAAAAGATTGACCCGTTATTCTCCCAAGGGTAACTTAATTGGTGGAAACAAGATATTATAAAATAGGCTTATGAGAATGTTGATTATGGGGCAAATTAATTAATTTATCCACTGTAACATAAAACCGTGGTTATATAAAATCATGCAAATGATGGGGTTATATAAACATGGGCAAAAATCACATTCCACATGAATTAATACTTTCTCCTTCCACATTTAATTTATACATCATGAGCTTATATTAAAACATAGAGCTTATTGAATGTGATTATGAATGTTCCCACATCATAATCACATTTTTAAATTTTAATTCGGGATTTAAATTAGCAGCAGCTCGGAATTCGAGGAGGGTTTATAGTTGATTATGGTGGGGTTTTTGGCGGTTTTTCGGGTTGATTATGAATGATTTTCAACTGGCCAGAGCTTCACATCCTTCTTTTTAACACACCTCTACACCCGAAGGATAATGTATAAGGGAGTTTTTCCATTTAAAGTGACATTATTCGAAATGGGATTATTTATTTATTTTTAGAGTCGCCACTTGGGATAGGATTGGCTTTTGGTGTCCCAAGTCACCGGTTTAATTTGAATCCCAAATCGAGGAAAATTTCGACTTCCCGATTGGAGTCTGCGAACCAGAAATTCTGAATAAGGAATTCTGTTGACCCGAGGGAAGGTGTTAGGCACCCCCGGATCCCGTGGTTCTAGCACGGTCGCTTAAATTATTATAAATGGCTAAAAAAGTCTGATTTTAATACATATTCCAACCTATAATGTAATTTTTTAAGATCATTTACCGCTTTTAGTTATCTTGTTTTTACGAAAGTGAACGCCGTTTAAGAGCGTGTTTTTGGATCACGTCACATGAAATGCACCCGGATCCTAAACACCTCTTATTCAACGTTTTGGGATTTGGATTTGGGTTGCATGAAATGCACACCCGGGTTTAGGAAAGTAATATTATTAAAAGCGCGCCTGAAGTGGCTAGCGTCTTATTAACTTTGCGGGAAGCCATGAAGATTTGCTAAATGGCATATCCCGAATCTCTAAAACATTTTAATATAGTATTTAATGAGGGCCCCGCAATTTGTGCCTTTTTATTTGGCGAGGCTCGTCTCATTTTTATTTAAAGATCATCCTAAAGCAAACTAAGATTTTTTATTTATTTTGTCTCTAAAAGGGCCTAATTAATTTACAATTATAAATTCGGGCCTCGAATTCAAGTCCGAATTCAAACAAAAGGTAGAACCCTCTTAATTTGAGTCCGCCACTTAACTCGAGAACCTAAATTTATATTTGCAACTTAATTCCCATGTTCCTAATGTAATTTAATGGATTTAACTTCCAGCGGTTTGGGTCTGGAAAGATTGGCCCAGGAAGGAGAACAATACAACTTATATTGAAGTTTGCCCAATTTTGGGCTTAAAAATGAATCCAACTTCAAGGCTTGAACAGAGGACTCAGTATTGAATTTCTGTGGGCCCAGGGCCTGCAAAATTAAATAATTCTGTGGGCCAACACAAGTATCCATAATATTTGGGTTTGCTTGCTATGCAGCTGGGTCAACGTTGGACCCAGTTCTTCTAGTTTCATTTTTCAATTGCAAATAAACGGACAAGTTACAGTGAGTAACATGCTCAAACTAAAGAAAATGCATGAAATGATTAAATTCCAGATTTCAGATTGTGAATCGAGTGACCACAAAACTGAGACTATAAAATCCTATACTGAAACATGAATCGCATTTCAACTCAAAACCATTTTAAACATCTATTAGTGACAAAAATCACATTGATACAAACACACATATTAATCCTGCAGTTACTTTCAGGCCCACTCAATATTCCAAATTTTGATTTTAAACTAACACTAGAACATGATAGCAAACCTTGAAGACACTTGAAAGGAATCAGTGCTATTATAAACCAAACCCTCGATGATTCTTTCATGTTTTATGAACAAGATTAACATTTAAACATGATAGCACACCTTGAAGACACTTAAAAGTTTACATACACTAGATAATAGTAGAATCCACTAGTTCTCAAATCACTTCTACATTCAAGCTAACATGAATTGCAAAGCTAATCTACACTACTAAAGCTAATCAAACAAACAAGATCTAAATATGTCATAGTCTTAACAGTCCATAATTAGTTACAAACTGAGATTTCAACTATTCCAAGAGAACAGTCACATAAAATTACATCACTGATGAACAAAATACATAATTATGAAAGAAATGAACATTTTGATACAAAGAAAACTAATAGTAAGATGTAATAAAGGACTGCTTCATTTCATTCTCAAACTGGGTTTCACATTATGAAGGAATCTGAAATTTGTACCTGGAAGAAGAAAGAAACAAGGAAGAGATGAGACAACAGGCTTAGCAACAGCAATGACAGGGATAACGTTCAGCAAGAAAAATCGACCCAGAAATACTTGAGGAAGACCCACTTAAAACCAAATTCGAATCAGCAATATATCAATGGAACCCTGGTTATCGAAATCCAACGAAGCTGATCCCCAAAAACTTGAGTACCAAGATCAATTTTAACTCATTTTAAATCTCTAAACCACTCAGGGATCGTTTTTTCAAAGAAAAATCTTAAAGATTTCCAGAAATTTTTTTTAATGGAACAGTGTTCCTTTGGAAATTTCTGCCGCCTGGAATTTCAAGGTCTTTTTCAGTGCTTCTCCCCTCTTCCTTGTTTCGGGAGTAACTTGGGTTTCTTTTCTACATCGGCAATAGCAACTATGGCTTTCAAAGCCGGATCAAACTCCCTGTCTTCACAAATCATACCGATTACTGGCCCATTGTTGTGAGCGGGCAACGGGTTATTAGTCACATTCAGGGCTTCTTCATCGCTCAACACTATTTTCCCTTGCTCAATCAAATCTTCCACAGCCTTCTTCAATGTCCAGCAGTTATCAGTACTATGCCCTTCGGCTCCTGAATGGTAAGCACAATGGACCCCTCGTTGATAAGCTGAAGATTCTGGGTTCTGCCTGTTTTGGGGAATAGGCTGCAGCAAATTCATCTGGACGAGTTTCGGGAACAAACTGGAATAAGGTTCACCGATTGGCGTAAAATTTGGTCTCCTGGGAGGTTCTCGAGGACGAAAGTTATTCTGCGGTGGTCGGGGATTATATTGGTTCTGGTAAGGAGGTTGATTTCTTTGGAATGGAGGTGGATTTCGGTTAGCTTGTGGTTGCGGTCGGCCGAAAGGTTGTGCATTCATGACCGCATAAGGTGCAGGAGCATAGGCCATACCAGTATGAGGGTAATAGTGTTGAGGGGTTCTTTCAGAGAACACCGGTCTAGGAGCCCGATACCTTCTTCCCTCCGATGCCACCATCACTGTTTCTTCTTTCTTTCTGCCTTTGGCCATTCCTCCAGACCCGCCTTGGATGGCTTGGGAGGTGGCCCTTATGGCTGACTGGCTCAAGATTCTACCCGTTTTTAACCCATTCTCTACCATCTCTCCGATTTTTATTGCCTCGGCGAAAGGTTTACCCATGGCGGACATCATATTCTGAAAATAGTCTGCTTCCTGGGCTTGGAGGAAAACAGTGACCATCTCTACCTCATCCATTGGAGGTTTCACTCTCGACGCCTGTTCGCGCCACTTAATTGCATATTCACGGAAGCTTTCTGAAGGCTTCTTCTTAAGATTTGCCAAAGAGTTCCTGTCCGGCGCGATGTCTATGTTGTACTGAAATTGTCGAACAAAGTCTCGGGCCAGATCATCCCAAATATGCCAACGCGAGGCATCTTGATCCATGTACCATTCTGAAGCGATACCAACCAAGCTTTCTCCAAAATATGCCATCAACAGCTCTTCTTTGCCACCGGCCCCCCGTAACTGATTGCAATACTTCTTTAGGTGAGCGATGGGGTCACCTTGTCCATCATACTTCTCAAATTTTGGTGTTTTGAACCCTGACGGCAAGTGTACATGAGGGAACATACATAGATCCGTGTATGAGACACTCTTTTGCTCGCTCAATCCTTGCATGTGTTTCAAGCTCTGCTCGAGGCTTCTCATTCTCTTTGCCATTTCATCCTGCTCTGGGTCGTTGGGGGTTTTGTCCTGCCCTGGTGTAAGCTCGTATGGGGGTGGCTGAGAGTAATTATATGTGGGATATTGAGGAGGATCTGACGGAAATACAGGGTTTTAGAATGTGAATGCTGAGGGATCAAAGGCAGGCCTTGGCAGCGAAGGTTGTGTTGTAGCAGGACATGGTGGAGCAGTGAAGATGTTAGGAACCGCTCCCGCTGGGAACACCTGGGGGAGAACCTCAGAAGGCATTCCAACGAAATGAACGGTCATGGTAGGTTGCCCAAAAGGGGTAGGAGGATGACTGATAGGGACCGTAGTAGCACCTCCAGCTCTAGGGAATAACTCTGGGAATCCGGGAATATCGCTTGGGGGTTCCTTTCCATTGTTCCAAGCATCCCACATTTCCATCAGTCGTAGGCGCAAGATCCGATTTTCTTCAACTGTAAAAGATTCAGAGGCCGGGACCCCCGAGATAGGGCTATCTTCAGAGATGGGGACTGCGGGCAAAGTCATTTCTGTAGACATTTCCACACTTCCTTTCGATCTGGTAAAGTATTGATGCGATGCCAGCTTACCACAACCAACCACCATTTCTAAAAGCTGAGATGGGAATCAGCAACACACGGTTAGTTTGAGACAAGTAACAGATAGGTAATCGCACATTGGGGTGTGATGCACCTATACAGTTAAACGGTTGTCTACATGTTTGCACTGGTTGCATGCGTCATCCCGGCTTTTCTTTTCTATTTTCTCTTCTTTTGATTTCCACTCTTTGTTTTTCTTGCTTTTCTTTCTCTTTCTATTTTTTCCCTCATTTTCTTTTCCCTCTTTTTTCATTTTTTTTTCATTTTTTGCTTTTCCCTGTTCTTCTGCCATGGTTTTTCTCTCGATTCCTTATTTTCTCTTTTGCGTTTCTTTTCCTCTCTTGTTTTCTTTTATTTCCTTCCCTCGTGTTTTATTTTTTAGGAGATACGGTCGAATCTTATGGAGATTGCCTACGTATCATGACCTCGCATGAATCAGACCAAGCGTAGTTCTTGCAAATAAATGCAAACCTAGATGCAAGAAATAAAGAAACAATTTGTTTTTGGGAATTTTCAAATTTTCATTAATAACAAATGCAATTACAAAGCTACTAGACTATTTGTTTTTCTTTTCTTGGAAATAGAAAGTACAAAAACCAGACGCGAAAACTGCAGACTCGATTTTTAGGAGTACATCAAAGCTTCAAATCCTGGGGCCCGCGGAGCATCACTCGGCATCGCCGCGGGCCTGCGTGCAAGACCCTTTTGCAACTGATCTAGATCGTTCATAACCTGGCAAACAAATATCATCACGGAGGCAAAGAATGTGGTACGACCCATCCGTTCGCCGGCCTGACACTTCATGACAATGTAGTTGGCAATGTTTCTGATTCTCTCCCTGATTTGACCTTTCTCTTGGAGTAGGCGGCTTATCTGTTGAGTGTGAGCCTCTAGCACCTGAGAATCCTGGAAGTGAAGATCCTGTAACAATTTTACTTCCTTCTCCATATCGGCGATTAATTCATAGCATTGTTCCCC
>NW_017671276.1:286994-311954 GCF_001879085.1 Nicotiana attenuata | reverse complement strand
TTCCCTCAGATTTTTCCAATTCTTCCTTACAGTCCAGGACTTGTTTCTTCAACCCTCTTATCAATCTCTCGTCGGATAGACTTCTTTCTCGATTCCTTGCATCTAATTTCAGTTGTTGAATTTGGGCCTTGAGAGCTTCATTCTCCTGGGCCAATTGCTTTTTATCACCTTCATCAGCTGCGGCTTGCAAGCTGTTTTCGAACCGAAGCTCCTGAACCTGTTTTTCCAATGCTCCAATTCGAGCTCTGTACTCCTTTTCTTTAGCCAACCAATCCCACTGCACCTGAGCCTCGCTTGTTAATTGTTGCACATGTGGCCTTTTGGCGGGTCTCTCGGGGATTTGAAACCTTTTACCGAACCAAACCAAGTATTTGGGATCTACCTCACCTCTGGC
Source organism: Nicotiana attenuata (assembly GCF_001879085.1). NCBI lineage: Eukaryota > Viridiplantae > Streptophyta > Magnoliopsida > Solanales > Solanaceae > Nicotiana > Nicotiana attenuata. The sequence goes on along the minus strand of NW_017671276.1, from coordinate 311,560 downwards.
CCGGTCCTGTACTATAGTTTTAGGCTCAAGGTACCTGCACTCATTCCATATCTTTCGGATTCGGCCTTCAGGGAATGCGGCTTTTGGGCCCAACTCAATGACTTGCCCACTCAGGTCTTCATCGCTGTGCACCGTCTGGAATCTTCCAAATTGTCGCAAAACGCGGTAAGGAGCATAGGGCTGAATGCTTCGAATACCCATCAAAAGAATATAAGGGACTTCTGCCGATGTGTACACAGCTTCAGTAGGAGGAACCCATCCATAAACCCATTCTACTTTATCTGCAGTGAGGGATCTTAAACATGACGACCAGGCCTCAGTATCCTCCGGGAACTCAATACCTGTAACTCGGGTCTCAAACTCTACAATACAACTCAACCCGGTTAAGCCGTAGTTCATATATCCTGTGCGGTGACAAAGATGTTCCTGTATCCATAACTGCAAGAGCAAATTGCAACCTTGAAAGAATTTCTCCCCTTCTCGACATTTGGTCAGAGCTCGGTATATTTCTGCTACAATCAGGGGAACCACTGTGCTAGTAGGTTTCTTCATAGCAACATCTAGCATTCCTACTAGGCCAAGGTCTATGTGACCATCTTTTCTAGGACAAACTACCACTCCCAAAAAGGCCACCATGAAGGCTAATCCCCGTCGGGCTTCCCATTTGTCCTTATTTCCAGCATGTGTTAGTCCTGTATTGGGTTCCTCAAAACCTTTGGGGTTACCATACCGGTGATATAGGAAATGTAGTGTACAACATCCTTTTGCCAGATGCGGGTCCTGAATATCTCGACTGATGTTCAACAAGTCTAAAAACCTATGAAGAGTTACCGGTCGTGGGGCCAAAGGGTATCTACCGCGGAGGTTCCCATTGAGACCGGCATATCCGGCAGTTTCTTCCAATGTGGGCGTGAGTTCAAAATCTGAAAAACGGAATACATTACGGGTCGGGTCCCAAAATGGAATCAGTGCCTCAATGACATCCTTCCTTGGTCTGATTTTCAATAAATCTACAAGACCGCCCAGGATTTTAACCACAGTATCTCTGCTTCCTTTTCCCAAGTCATGCCACCACATATGGAGTTTCAAAGGGATCTCGCTCAGGACTGAGAAGATTTCGATGTCACTTGAATTCATCCTGCACATTTGTTTAGGGGAACTTAATGACTTATTTAAAAACGGCTATTTGTGCAAAATTCTTTATTTAGAAAATAAGGACTTGGATTTGCAAATACAGCCTTTCAACACTTCCGGGAGGAAGATTTTAAGGCTGTGCCCACAAACCATTTAAATGACTCAGGGTGGCTATTCTTGCAAAAATGGCCTTCCGGCGTCCTTTTGGGGACATTCGGCTTATTTTAAACAGGAATGGCATCACCCGACTTATTTATGACACAAAATTGGCATTTTTTGGTTATTTTTGAAAAAGGAAGGGTTGGACCCGATGAGGGTTGCCTACGTATCTCACATCCGGTGAGAATCAAACCGGCGTAGTTCGGGCAGATTTGCCAAAATCAAAAAAAATGTATTTTGAACAACAATTTTCTTCCCCTTTTTTTCAAATATTTTTCTTTTTTCTTTCTTTTTTTCATTTTTCACAAATCCGGCAGCATTTCGGTACTATTTGGGCATTGGGGTTTTTTCAAAATAAATGGTCACCCTCACTTAGTCCTAACACTGCTTTTTTCTCAATTTTCACTTATTTAGACAAGCCAGTCAACATGCAAAGCCGAGCAAATAAATGCGCAAGTAGCACGTAAGATGCATCAGGATGGTCAATTCATTTCAAGTCACCTGTCCTAGACGGACCCAACCCCTGTGTTGAGTCCCCTAAGTCAAATGCACATGACGCAAGCAAACGTCCTACTAGGGATCCGGCATGAGTTTTTGTTCTTCTAGGTTTAACCCTAGGTTTATTGGTCTAGACCTGGCTTACCCGAGCGGACAACTCGGGCCGAGGGGGAGGCAGCGTATCGGGGATACAGAAGCTCCGCCGGCTTTGCAACTTATCCAACCTCGTTCTAAATGGGAAAAGACTCTAAACAGAAGAGAAGCTACACGAAGTGCACCCTTCTCCATGATGTAGAAGACTCAGAAAGAGGAAGGGATTCGCGACAGTTTATATATACAATTTCAACAAATATCAAAGCGGTAAAGCATTTAGCACATATAGCATGGAACATGTAGAAAAATCAGATAAAGCCAAATATAACAATTGTACTAAGCTCGAATTCTTGAACCCTGAATCGAAATTCTGGGTTCGTGTCCCCAGCAGAGTCGCCAGAGCTGTCACACCTCCTTTTTTACATACCTACCCCGAAGGATAAATGTATAAGGGAGTTTTTCCATTTAAAGTGACATTATTCGAAATGGGATTATTTATTTATTTTTAGAGGCGCCACTTTTGGCTTTTGGTGTCCCAAGTCACCGGTTTAACTTAAATCCCAAATCGAGGAAAATGATCGACTTCCAAATTGGAGTCCGCGAACCAGAAATTCTGAATAAGGAATTCTGTTGACCCGAGGGAAGGTGTTAGGCACCCCCAGATCCCGTGGTTCTAGCACGGTCGCTTAAATTATTATAAATGGCTAAAATCTGATTTTTATACATGCTATCCTATTGCAATTTTAGAATTGTTTAACCGCTTTTAATTAGTTCTTATGAAAGTGAACGCCGTTTAAGAGCGTGTTTTTAGATCACGTCACATGAAATGCACCCGGATCCTCAACACCTCTTATTCAACGTTTTGGGATTTGGATTTGAGTTGCATGAAATGCGCACCCGAGTTTAGGAAAGTAATATTATTAAAAGCGCGTCTAAAGTGGCTAGCGTCTTATTAACTTTGCGGGAAGCCATGAAAATTCGCTAAATGGCATGTCCTGAATTTCTAAAATATTTTAATAAAGTATTTAATGAGGGCCCCGCAATTTATGCATTTTTATTTGGCGAGGCTCGTCTCATTTTATTATTTTAAGGCCAGCCTAAAGCGAACTACGATTTTCTATTTAATTTGTCTCTAAAAGGGTCAATTAATTTGCATTTATAAATTCGGGCCTCGAGTTCAAGCCCGAATTCAAATAAAAGGGAGGACCCTCTTAATTTGAACCCGCTGCCTAACTCGAAAAACCAAAATTTATATTGCAAACTAATTCCCCATATTCCTAATGTAATTTTAAAGGCTTTGACCTATAACAAGTTTTTGGGCCTTCAAACTTGGATTTTTGGACTTGGCCCCAACAAATAAAGATGGCGTCAGTTTGTTTTGCGGACTGATACTAGCCCTGGTTTCAATGCAAGCCCAAATGGGAAATTATCATCTATATTAGGGTCCAAAATGGCTTGGGTTGTACGCCCTGGGCCTATCAACGAAACCAAACAAACTACTACACGATTCCAAGCCATTCAATTCAGGGATCAACTAACAGAGAGAGGGGAACCCAAATTCAATATCATTGCTAATTAATTCTAAACTTGACACATAATCTGAACATGATACAAACATTTAGAGATTTTGATAGCTGGTTAATGTAATTACACTTGGAACTTATTTGATGCGCTGGAACGCTGAGTACTTGATCTCAAAAGCCGATTATAATTGTTTGCCCTAATTACAATACTACGTCTACTATCATTTAATCACAGAGCTGCATTCAACTGCTTATTAACACATGAAACATTCCTGAAGTGATGAAGCAGTCCCTATAACACATGAGACACTGTTTATTAACGCTTATATGATTAATCCTAATGCACTATAATGACTTATGAAATTAAAGTCAGCAACAAACAAACTATAAATTATAATATCAAGGCATAGCTAACATGGCTCTTACTACCTCAAATCAAAAGTCTGTATAGTCCGGTTCAATTACAATATTTAGCTACTAAAATTGGAATTAAACTAAGCTAACATAAACACCAAGCCAAGAGTAATGAGATTTCCATTTCGCTTCTTAAATCAAATATACATCACCATGGTTTAGGGCTTGTACCTGGATAATGAAACAAAGAAGAGAAGAGGAGATCAGCAATGACAGACAGCAGCAGTCAGCAGCTCATATCAACAGCAAATAGAGCCAATTTTTAAGATCCAAAATAACACCACAACACCCAGAACTGAACGACGGAAGAGTAGCACCCACAAAATAACCAGGTAGGCTCAAATAGACTTGCAATTAAACTTAGGCTATGTCCAAAGCTTCAGCAGTCAAAAACACCCAGGATTCACCAACCAATTATGCTAGGAACTTGAATTAAGAGCTAAAACTTCGAAATTGATCTAGGAAGTTTCAACAGAGCAGTATTTTGGACTCTTCTGTTGTTTTTTGTTGTTAGGTCTGGCTTTTGATTTGATTTTCAAATTCTAGGTTCTGAATTTCTAAAAATTGCTTTGAGAGGGAAATTTGAGGCTGAACCCTTTTAGAATTTTTCAGAGAGGCAAACTTGCAGAGAATTTTTGGGGAATTTTTCAGATCCAAAAAACTTGTTAAAGAAGGCAATGGGTGTGCCTTTTATAGGCAAAGCCTAGGGCTACCTTCAGATTTTTAGTTTTCTTTTTAGTCCTTACCCATTTTCAGCTTTTAGTCCCTTATTTTTTAACTTGTTACCCAAGTTACTATCCTAAACTTACTGAATCTAACTTGAGCCCTATTCTAGAAGCTTCTAGGTAATTCTTTTAGTTACTACAAGATTCCTTCTCTTTGAAATGCCTAACTTACCCTTGAATCAGTTCTGAAATTACTAGCCTATGTCAAACTAACCCCCAACCTCTTCTAAACTTAGTCAAAAATTATCCATGGTTAAACAAACAAACGCTGGAGTATTCAACTATACCCAAACAATTCCAATAATAAAAAAAAAACCTAAAATTGAACTAATCCATCTAACTAATTAACACTGGAAATTAATTCTAATTAAACACTGTTACTACTATGAACTAGACAAAATTAAGAACCAAAATTGATAAAAATTCCAAATCAAGCTACAGAAACTTATGAATCAAACACAAACAAATTAAAAGAACAGGTTCGTGCTATCAATTATCAGAAAATTAGAACTCAACCAAAATGAAAACGAACACATATGAACAGAGAAAACAAAATCAACTACTGACCCTAAACAGATTGGTAAGCAAAAATAACAATCAAAACCTAAATCGATTAATCATGAAAAGGAATCAATCATAGAGAGGAAACTAATTCAAATAACAAAACAAGAGAAAAATTCAGAAACTCACTAATTTTGGGCTTTAACTTGATTGATTTCTAATCTGGTCTTAAAATATTGTTATGTGTTTGTTCTTGTCAAGAATAAACGCATAGCATAATTTTAAAACCCTTTCGCACACCGGCTAACCCTGGAAACTCGAAAAGTCTTGAACGAAAACCCTAGATCTAAAATTCGAAGGGTTCGACTTGGATTTGAATGGTTTTGGTTTAGGATTTAGGAAGAAGGAGGTGAGGAGACCCTAGGGTATAATTTTGGGGCAGTTTGGAGGTGGCGCCGCCGTGTACGGCGGAGGCGGCAACCACTGTTTTGGCTATTCGAGGGGTTCGGAGGGGATTTGAGGAAAGGTAAGGCTGGATTTGTAAAGGGGAGGTGAAGGGGAGGCAGTGGTGAAAATTTGGGAGCATTTGGACAATCGCCGCCGGCGGAGGCGATTTCCGGCCGGCGGCGGACGGCGGAGGACGGCGGCATCAGGGTTCAGGTGAGAGGTCGGAGAGATGGTGAGGGTAGGGGGGTTCTGGGGGGGGGGGGTAACGTTTGGACATTTAAATACTCTCACACCCCAGCTTCTCAGCCGTTCGATCAAGTAAACCTCGACGGCTGAGATTTGCTGCGAGCAAAACGGCATCGTTTAGGTTATGGGGGTGTTGGACCGGGTGCAAGGGTAATTTGGGCTAGTTTTTGGACGGGTGTTTGGGTCTTTGATTTGGGCCGGTAACTTAAACCAGAAATTGGCCCAAAATTTGGGTCTTTTTTTAAAAATAAGAGACTCGAATTTCTTTTGATTTTCTTTTCTCTTCTTTTTTTTTTCCAAATTACAATTTAAAAGTCTAAATTAATTCTAAAAACTAAATTAACCTACCCAATCTATTTAATAATTGATACAATTAATTAAATACCAAATTTAAAGGAAATCTAACCAAAATCAAAGCTAAAAGTTAACCAAAGCAAAAATAACTCATTTTTTGTGATTTTTATATTTTTTGTGAAATCCTAATTACTAATTAATCTAAAATATATAAGATTAAATCCTAAATGCAAATGCGAATTTTGTATTTTTATGAATTATGTTAAATAAAAATGCACACAGTAAAAATGCAAATAAACACGAAAATTATGCAATTAATTCCTACAAATTAAACAATTAAAAGAAAGAAAAAAAAAATCCTAAATCTAAGAAATCTGCAGGAGTAATTCGTGCGAGGCAAAAATCACATGCTCACAACTACAATAAGACATCTAGGAACTTTTATAAACAGAATTCTTTCTTCATTGAGTCGGCTAAATAAAATATTTAGTAATCACCATTTTCAAGAACTTATACATTTTTTTTATTTTTTTTAAAGGTCAAACACATTATTTATTAATTTTTTGTAATTATTTGAAAATTATATTTTATTGATATAGGAAACACGCGCAAAGTGCGTACCCTAAGACTAGTTATTCTTAAACTAGTAAAATATGTTGACGACAAAATTAACGGTCTCAGGTAACAATATACAAATTACAAGTAATATTTTACCTCAATTATATAATTAATATAATGATTAACTAAAAGTAATACATAGTAAATAAAATATGTATGGAGGTCGAGGATTAGAGTAATAGAGTAGGTAGTCTAGAGTGTTCATAACAATAGTATTGGCACGCACAACAGCGTACGTAGGAATTTTTGTATCGAAATTTATAAAAGAGCAAGAATAAATAACTTTAATTATCATATTTCTATGCAATAAATAGCTTTAGTCCATTAGTATTGTTGAGTCTTAAGTTAGAAAGGTCCCGAGTTTAATTCTACTTGATCACGGTTTTTAACCATAGAGGCTCTCTCAAATATTTGCAAAAGTAATAGCATTAGTTGTGATTCAAACCTCTGACCCCTTGGAGCAAAACGAGGCACATAACTAATGCACCAAGAGACAATTTATGTTAAGTGGTGTCATTTCTTCCTATTTATCCGTTTTCTTATTGTATTTATACATATATTAGTAAAAAAATTCGACGAAGCGGTGTCGTGCGACACCGCTTTGTTTAACGTGCGTCTGCCCATGGGCACGCAGTCTCGCTTTTTGTTGGTAGTAGGTTTTTATGATTAACCGTTGTTTTATTTCATTGTTGATCACCTTATTATCTTGTTGTTATTCTGCTTTTATATGGCTTTGGTATTGTCCCTTCTTGTCTCTATTTTCAATAATGTGGTGCTTATGCTCCTGAGCCGAGGGTCTATTGGAAACAGCCTATTTATCCATTTTCTTATTGTATTTATACATATATTTAGTAAAAAAATTCGACGAAGCGGTGTCGTGTGACACCGCTTTGTTTAACGTGCGTCTGCCCATGGGCACGCAGTCTCGCTTTTTGTTGGTAGTAGGTTTTTATGATTAACCGTTGTTTTATTTCATTGTTGATCACCTTATTATCTTGTTGTTATTCTGCTTTTATATGGCTTTGGTATTGTCCCTTCTTGTCTCTATTTTCAATAATGTGGTGCTTATGCTCCTGAGCCGAGGGTCTATTGGAAACAGCCTCTCTATTATCATAAGGTAGGGATAATGTGTGCGTACACACTACCCTCCCCAAATCCTACGGTGCGGGATAATTGTTAGGTGTTTGCCATAATTTTCTTTCCATATTTGGTTTTCCCATCTCTCGAAGGAAAAGGGCAATATAATTACCTTAATTGTTTTTTCCTTTTTGTAAAAGAAAATTATAGATCTCCAATATTTGGCTAGTCCTTTTTCTTGTAGGCAAAGGTTGGACTTCTATAAATTGAGGATCCTTCCTTCACGTTCAGCAGCATCCACAATGTAGCCATAGGGGGCTTGAGAGTCTTGTTTAGGGGGAGAACTTTACGGGACAAGTGTTAGTGTGTCACTTGTGTTTGCCTCTTCGTGAGATTGTTCTCTCGATATTTTGTACTCTCTTTTATTATATTGGATTGCTCATCTCTGTTGTGGACGTAGGTCAGTTGACCGAACCACGTTAAATATTTGTGTCTCTTTTGGTATATTTCTTTTTGTTGTCTGATTTATCGTTGTTAAAGGTTTGCTTTACTAGCTTCTGTATGACACCTGATTTTTTCGGTCCTAACAAGTGGTAAGAGCGAGGTTCGAGATAGGTTCATCTTGGCGGGTTCAGTTCTAGCCGCAACATATTTGACAATAATCGTATTTTTGTCTGAGAAATTTGACCGGTGTGCTACGCACGTTGAGACAAACTTCGTGGTGGAGATTTGGAGATGCGACCTGTTGAAGGCTATGTGAAGAAGGTGGATCAAGTTTATTTTGTCAGAAAATTCAGGCCAAGTGGGAGAATTGTTAGGTGTTTGCCATAATTTTCTTACCATATTCGGTTTTCCTATCTCTCGAAGGAAAAGGGCAATATAATTACCTTAATTGAGTTTTTCTTTTTGTAAAAGGAAATTATAAATCTCCAATATTTGGCTAGTCCTTTTTCTTGTAGGAAAATGTTTGGACTTATACAAATTGAGGATCCTTCCTTCACATTCAGTAACATCCACAATGTAGCCATAGGGGGCTTGAGAGTCTTGTTTAGGGGGAGAACTTTACGGGACAAGTGTTAATGTGTCACTTGTGTTTGCCTCTTCGTGAGATTGTTCTCTCGATATTTTGTACTCTCTTTTATTATGGTGGATTGGTCATCTCCGTTGTGGACGTAGGTCAGTTGACCGAACGACGTTAAATGTTTGTGTCTCTTTTGGTAGATTTCTTTTTGTTGTCTGATTTATCGTCGTTGAAGTTTGGTTTACTAGCTTCCGCATGACACCTAATTTTTTCGGTCCTAGTAATAATACTGGGTATGTTTTTTTTTTTTTTTTTTGTTGTTGTTGTTATGTATTGGACTATGTATTACTATATACTTTGAATAAAATAGCATGAACGGAAAGCAAAATGTTTATTGACTAATTACTAGTAGTAGTTTTATACTCCCTCCGGTCCAAAACAAGTGATTTTTTGGCCTTTTTCTTGTGGTCCAAAATAAGTGATTTTTTCAGATTTCAAGAATGAATTAATTATTTTTTTCCCTACATTGTCCTTGAAGTAAATGGTGTTGGAATATCTGTTATGAGTGTTTATGTGAGATAGTAAAGTTTAATATGGTCAATTCTATTGCTAATTAATGCTAAAAGGTGAATTTCTTAATTTGTGTGAAATATTCAAAAAGTCACTTATTTTGGACCGGAGGAAATAATATATAAGTGAGTAAGTGACTAAGAGGGACGAACACTGCATTACAAATTTGTACCAAAAGTACTCTAAATTGTACTATAAACATGGCCCCATGTCATTGGTGATTGAATCTTCTTTGCCATCTCCTATAAACACGTGTATCATTTTTTGAAATTGATCCTTCATTAGATAATTTGCCAAACCCTTTCAGTCAACCATTTTCTTCCCTCTTTCTTCTCAAGTTCTCACTCTTTTCAGAAGCTCTACTCAATCTCTCTATTTTCCTAAAATAGTTTCTTAGGTCTCCACGCTTCTTCATCCTAATACATTTTTACCTCATAACATAGATTGTTATTATCTTCTTCTGCTTCCTTCTTAATATCTCTTTCTATTTGATGTTTTCAGAAGACATACTCTAGATTTACATAGTGATTACTGTGAGTTTCTTTTACCCCCTTATTTCTGGTTAAAATTAGATTTTTGCTCTTTGTTTTGGTCCGACTTACTCATGCATGTTTGAAAATAGATACATAGGTGCTTCTTTTTGAGCGGTTGATGAATACAAGTGTGAACCTTTTTGGTGGCGCACAGAGCATGTTTGATAATATGCCTGAAACAACCGAGTAATATTGTTTTTCTTGCTATTATGCTGAATTTTTCCTTTTCTCTTTCTTCTTACTTTGACATTTTTTGTTCTCCTCTTCTGCTCTCTTCTTGGTTCGTTTTCTGTTCCTTACCTTGCGTCTCTTGAGTGTCATAGGTAATTTTTAACTTTGTACTTTGATTAATGAATTTGTGTTTTTTTAGCCTAAGGTTCGAACTTGAGTTTTTGAGGATTCAGCCATTCTCTCATTTTAGCAGTGGACCGAACAATTGAAAGTTCTCCAAATGCACATAGGATTTTTTGAGTATAATGACTGTAACAAAGCTGCTTGACAGTGTTGTGGGCGGCTCTGCTCATATGGCAAGGTTAGAACTGAACTTTACACTTCCCTAAGAAAACTATAAGAATTATTGTAGCTACTTGACATTTCAGAGATGCTATAGAATCTTGTGTAGTCAGTTGATTATGACAACCTAATATAGCTTTAACCGTTATCTATGTATCTTTCCTTTTTGCCCAATTACAAAATACATTTGGTTTTTCTTTCAAACCTAAAATATGTGTTCTGGTAATTTGGTCGAAAGAGGAACGATGATTTTTTGTTTTTTTCCTCCTTTTGGTTCTGTTGTTCTTACTTATATATTTTAGTTTTACAAATTATTGTGTAGAGTCAATGAGATACAATTTAATGTGCTTAAGTCATAAACTGTAAAAAGGGACGAATTGTTAATTTTCCGGTGTTATTTATTTTGTGCTTTTCGGAAAAAATTGGAAATGAAGTTAGGAGAAAAAATGAGGTTACTTCATAAACAGATTTGTTCAGGGTGTAAATTTTTCTATTTTTCTCCTGACCACTAAATTTACTTTTACTTGTGCACTTTCAGTTCAATTGGTATCCCATTACCAATACCTATAAATGTGGAACCTGATAACAACACGATAGGGGATTCAAGAATTGCTAAGAAAAACAAGAAAATCAAGAAACGTGCGGAAGCTAAAAAAAAATAAAGAAACAAAAAAAGGACGAAAAATTATAGATAGATTGAATTCAAGAAAGAGTTTCTTGAATTCAAGAAGTCTATTCTTGAAGTTGAATCCTAACAACAACAATTAGCTAACAAAGAACTAATCGCCTTTGGTAGAGAATTAACAAGAGATAGATTGGGAAACTCGACCCTTTAGAATAACAAGAACAACAATAAGCCTAAACTTATCACCTTTCTTGAATACCTAGAAGTGATCTAAGATTTCAAAAGAGTTTAATCTTACCACCTTAAGTTGAGTCTTGAAGGTTGAAGAATAAATCCAAGAGTAGCCACACACAAGAGTGCAAGAAAAATCTCACAATTTTTATTGATAATAGTCTAAGTCTAAAAGCAAAGACCCCTTTATACAGGGAAGGGGTCGCGAAATTCTACCCAAAAAAACAAGAAAATAAAGTCCTAAACTACTTTGGACAACATGTCTAACTACCATAGGAAAAGGTAAAACTCTAGGAAACAAAAACCAAGTCAATCTTGGAAAGTAATTCCAATAATCTTAGGAAAATAAAAACAAAACCTTAACTACCTAGGAAAGCATCAAATATGTCCTAACAAACTAGGAAACAAAATAAGGGAACTTGGGGGCCAAGTTGGCTCCTTTATGAGTTGATTTAGGCGCCTAATTTAGGCCCTCCTTGGCTGGTGCTTGGACCCCAATCAACCTCCTCTTGGACTTGGACTTGGACTTGGACCATGAAATGAGTGTAGCACTTAGCTAAATCCTCTCCATAATTTTTGAGCTCTTCTTCCACCATTAGCGCCTTCTTGATCTCCCATTGAAACCCAACAACCTTGTCTTGCTTCTCCCTAGCTTGAGACCTTGTGAATGGCTTTCTTGGTGCTTCTACAACTTTATCCTTGTTCATGAAGCTATCATTCCCCTCCTCTTGAAAAGAATTCGTCCGCGAATTTGAACCTACATCAAATAAGGATAAGTCAGCAACATTGAAGGTAACACTTACTTGAAACTCACCTAGAAGGTCCAATTTGTAAGCATTATCTCCAATTCTTTCAAGTACTTTAAATGGTCCATCTCCTCTAGGGTGCAATTTTGTCTTCCTTTTTGAAGGAAATCTCTCCTTCCTCATATGAACCCAAACCAAATCACCAGGCTCGAAGATAACTGGTTTTCGACCTCTATTTCTTCGTAAAGCTATTTGCTCATTCCTCCTCTCAATTGCAAGTCTCGCATGCTCATGAACAGTCTTCATCAAATCAACTTTTTTCTTTCCATTAAGACTAACCATCTCATTAGTAGGCAAAGGCAATAAATCAAGGGGTGTAAGGGGGTTAAAGCCATAAACAACTTCAAAAGGAGAATAACCAGTAGATGAATGCACAGTTCGATTGTAAGCAAATTCTACCATAGGCAAGTGATCCTCCCAAGAAGTTAATTTTCCTTTTTTTTTGAATTTGGTAACTTTTCTATATTTCATATGTAGCAAAACAGTACTTAGGTAGTACTGAAACCATATATACAAGAGACTCTAACTATCACTGACACCTTCTATATTGAATCTAAAACATCAATAATGGTGTCAGTATCATTTGGGTAGATCTGATTACACCAAAAACACAACAGCAAAATAAAGTTTAACTTGATCTTCTGCACTCCATTCTCCACATTCTCAAAACATCTGGAGTTTCTCTCTTTCCAAATTGTCCACCAAATGCAAGCATGTATAATTCTCCATTTGTTCCTGTCCTTTGCCTGTAATCCTGTTTCCTCCCAACTTTTAAGAGTATCTATAACCTTCCCGGGCATGGTCCAAGAAATGCCTCTGACGTTAAGAATAATTCTCCATAGATTGAGATGTTATCTTACAGTGAAGGAAGAGATGGTTAACTGTCTCTACTGTTTCCCCACACAAAAAGCATCTAGAACATAAAATGAAACCTCTTTTCATCAAATTATCTTGTGTAAGGACTGCTTCCTTAGCCAGTAGCCACACAAAGCAAGCAACTTTGTGAGGAACTTTTGTTTTCCAGATATGTTTCCAAGGCCAATTGGCTATCTGCTGGTTGGAGCAGTTCATCCTCTTGTAAGCTGCGTTAACTTTGAATAAACCCTTACTGCCGCCTTGCCACCATAGTACATCTGCACCTGCTTGTAATCCACTAAACTGCTCTATTGTACAGAAGAAGTCAACCACTCTTTGTGCTTCCCAATCGTTGATATATCTTCTAAAAACGATGTTCCATCCTTGAGGTGTCCACATCTCTGCTATAGTCCTTTGGTGATGTAGAGCTAAATTGAAGACTTCTGGAAAAGCTACATCCAATCTGCCAACTTCATGCCAATTATCCTTCCAAAAGCTAGTCTTATTCCCATCAAATACTTTGATCTTGGAATCATCCCTCAACTCACTCCACAGTGATCTAATGGATCTCCATAGACTAACCCCATATGGTGTAGTGACCTCCTTAGTCATCCATTTGTCTTCCTGTCCATATTTTGCTTTAATAATGTTTCTCCAAAGGAGTTGATTCTCCTCGTTGAGCCTCCACAACCATTTCATTCTAAGAGCTTTACTCTGAATCTTTAAGTTCTTGATCCCTAGCCCTCTAAGGTTCTTGCCAAAAGTGAGTGCTTTCCATTTCACCAGGTGGTAGCCCTTCCTCTCTTTGTTCCCATTCCATAAAAAATTCCTCCTGATGCTATCCAACCTATTGATGACCCCAGTTGGAATGGGGAACAAGGACATCATATATGTTGGAAGTGCATCAAGAACTGAGTTAATAAGGGTCAGTCTACCACCTAGAGATAGATACTGGGTTTTCCACCTGGCCAGTTTCTTTTCACACTTCTCTATAACATTGTTCCACATCCCAATTGACTTAGATTTAGCTCCCAAAGGCATTCCAAGATATATTGTTGGTAAAGCCCCTACTTCACCCCCCAGAACAACAGCTAGCATTTCCATGTTTGTGACTTCATTGATAGGGTAAAGAAAACTCTTCCTCCAGTTAATATGCAAACCAGAGATTCCTTCAAAAAGAACCAGAATCACCCTGAGGTGTTTCAGTTGATCTTCTTCAGCACCACAGAATATGAGTGTATCATCAGCATATTGTAGATGAGTCACTTCTAAACTATCATTGCCCCTTGTAGCTACATCAAAACCTTTAATCCACCCATACTGATTGGCTGTTTTAATCATATTGTTAAGACCTTCCTTAGCAATCACAAACAGAAAAGGTGATAAAGGATCACCTTGCCTTAGTCCCCTTTCTGCTTTGAAAAAACCTGTTGGGGAGCCATTTATAAGAACTGAAAATCTGGTTGTTGATATACAGAATTTAATCCAATTTATCCATTTCTGGCCAAAACCCATTCTTCCTAGCGTGCTCAGGAGGAAACTCCAATTGACATGGTCATAAGCCTTTTCAATATCAAGTTTGCACAAGATACCAGGTTTCCTTTGTTTCAACCTAGAATCAACTGCTTCATTGGCTACCATTACAGCATCTATGATCTGTCTCCCTTTAATGAAAGCCATTTGTTGACAATCCACCAATTGTGAAATTACCCTTTTTAGTCTCTCTGCCAAAACTTTGGAGAACAATTTGTAAATGCTACCTATCAAGCTGATAGGCCTGAAATCCCTTAGTTCCTTTGCACCTTTCTTCTTTGGAATGAGAGCAATAAATGTTGCATTGAAGCTTCTTTCAAAAACTTCTTTTGTCATAAAAGTTTTGAAAAGCATTCATGATGTCATATTTCACAATCTCCCAGCATTTGATGAAGAACCCCATAGTAAAACCATTTGGGCCAGGGGCTTTATCTATTGCACATAGCTTCAAGCACCTAAGTACTTCATTCTCCTCAAAGTTACCTTGTAGAGCTTCCTTATCCTCCTCAGTTAAAACAGGACAATTGTCATAGAAGCATGCAAGTCTCCATTGAGTAGTTTCTTTGTACAACTTCTGATAGTAATCAATAATTTCCTCTTCTATTTTAGCTGGCTCCTCTGTTAATTCTCCTTGTATCATTAGTTGGTCAATATTGTTGAATCTTTTGTGTGCATTTGCTATTTTGTGAAAAAACTTGGTGTTTCTGTCACCTTCTTTCAACCATAGGGCCCTTGATTTTTGTCTCCATGAGATTTCTTCATTTTTTATCAACTCCTCATACTCCATGAATAGTGCTGCCTTCTTGATAGTTTCTTCCTCTGTTAAAATTCTGTCTTCGAGCACCTCATCCAGTTCTGCCATTTGACTTAACAATTTCTTCCTTTGATATCCCAAATTCCCTGTCTCAGTTCTGCTCCACTCCTTGAGTTTTGATTTGAGAGCTTTTAGTTTACAGGCCAGTATAAAGTCAGGCTTGCCTCAAAAATTGAAAGAACTCCACCATTCTTTGACTCTGTCATTGAAACCAGTTGTTCCTAACCACCAATTTTCAAATTTAAAATAGTTTTTGTTCCTGTTCCAAGTGCCTCCCTGTAGAGCTACTGGAATGTGATCAGATGCTAGTCTTTGCAGTGGAATCTGTTTTATATACTAAAACTATCATCCCACTCCTCAGAAATCAGGAACCTATCAATTCTGGAAACCATGTCTTGATTATCCCCTTTAAACCAAGTGAAGCTACTATCTTCTAATCTTAAATCAATTAAGCTCATATCCTCAATGAAATCAGAAAATTCCACTATACCCCTTGTTCTCCTCCTACAATTCCTTTTTTCTGAAATGAATCTGGTGACATTAAAGTCTCCACAAACAGCCCAAGGCCCTTCCATCAATCCCCTTACTGCACATATCTCATCCCACACTAACCTTCTCTCAATGTAGTTATTTGGAGCATATGAAAAATTCTGAAAATGTGCCACAAATTTGCAAGTCAAAGTGTAGCAACCCATTTCCAGAACTTCCACCTCCCATCTTCTACACCTAAGGTTCTATTTATTACCTCAGTTTGCCCATCAGTTTGTGGATGCCACGAAGTACAAAACAACAATTTTGTTCCCAATTTTCCCCAAAGCACACGTCTAAAGTGGCTTAGAAACTTAACATCCCTATCACTAACAATAGTTCGAGGTATACCATGCAATTTAACAACTTCTCTAACAAATAAATCAGCAACATGAGAAGCATCATTAGTCTTTAAACAAGGAATAAAACGAGTCATTTTTGAGAACCTATCTACCACAACAAAGATGCTATCCTTACCATACCTTGTTCTAGGCAGTCCTAACACAAAGTCCATAAAAATATCAATCCAAGGTGAAATAGGCACCGGTAATGGCGTGTATAAACCATGTGACAACACTTTAGATTTATCTTGTTTGCATTCAAGGCATTGAGCACAAAATCTTTCTACATCTTTTCTCATATCAGGCCAAAAGAAATTTTCAGCAAGGATGTCAAGTGTTTTAGGCACACCAAAGTGTCCCATAAGCCCCCCACAATGTGCTTCCCTCACAAAAACTTCTCGCAAAGAACAATTAGGGACACAAAGCTTATTCTCTTTAAAAAGAAACCCATCTTTCAGATTATACTTCTCAAAAGGCCCATTTAAGCATGCCGAAAATGCGACATCAAAAAGAATCATCAACATATAAATCCTTAATATGATCAAATCCCATCAATTTAGAAGTAAGAGTAGAAACAAGAGCGTACCTTCTTGAAAGCGCATCAACAACTATATTGTCTTTACCTTGCTTGTAGCTAATCACATAAGCAAATGTCTCAATGAATTCAATCCATTTGGCATGTCTTCTACTCAATTTACCTTGGCTTTTCAAGTATCTTAAGGACTCATGGTCAGTTTTTATCACAAACTCCTTTGGCCACAAATAATGCTGCCATGTAGCAAGAGCCCTTACCAAGGCATACAATTCTTTATCATAAGTAGAATAATTCAATGCACCCCATTCAACTTCTCACTAAAATAAGCGATTGGTTTAGAATCTTGCATTAAAACAGCCCCAATACCTCAACCAGATGCATCACATTCAATTTTAAAGGACTTATTAAAATCAGGTAATTGTAACAAAGGAGCAGAACACAATTTATCCTTCAAAATATTAAATGCATGCTCTTGTTCTTTTCCCCAATTAAAGACCTTATCCTTCTTAATGACTTCAGTTAAAGGAGCAGCAATTGAACTAAAATCTCTAACAAATCTCCTATAAAAGCTAGCAAGTCCATGAAAACTTCTAACTTCAGTAATGCTCTTAGGAGTAGGCCAATCTTTAATCGCTTTGATTTTATCTTCATCTACCTCAACTCCTCTAGAACTCACAACAAAACCCAAGAAAACTACCTTAAGTCTGGTTTGAAGTGAAGGAACCCACAGGCGGTAACTAGAAGGGAGGAATTCAAACCCGGCATTCAGCCATTCGGAGAAGAGTTGAGTTGCACTAAGAGACTTACGATTAAGTTCACTCAACTTCGCGGCGACAGTCCGGACTCACGGTTGGAGGGCAAGAGAAGTGCTGTTTTGTCGCAACAGCTATTGGGATTGGTCGAGTTCCAGCGGGGATCGGATCTTTGCAGCCGCACGTGCGAGCGGGACGATTCCCACCTCCATACTTAAGTTTCACGGATTACACAAGATTTTTTTTGAAAGCCTATGATGCTCTGGAACACATACACAAACCTTTCATTTATCAAGACTAGATAAACCAAAGCAGTCTACGATTGCCGGGTTTTTTAGGAATGGAATTTATAGGAAGATTAGCGGAACTGCCAGGAATCAGTACTGCGTCGACTGCTATGTGCTAAAGACTGCGGAATAAGAGCTCTTAGTCCTTTCGGCACGGCATAAAATAAAGGCTGTTCTTGTTGCGGGTTTATCAAAGCTTGAGAATCTAGCTAGGGCTATTTGAACTAATAAGGAAAAGTAGGCATGTTCTTAATGACTTCAGTTAAAGGAGCAGCAATTGGACTAAAATCTCTAACAAATATCCTATAAAAGCTAGCAAGTCCATGAAAACTTCTAACTTCAGTAATGCTCTTAGGTGTAGGCCAATCTTTAATCGCTTTGATTTTATCTTCATCTACCTCAACTCCTCTAGAACTCACAACAAAACCCAAGAAAACTACCTTAAGTCTGGTTTGAAGTGAAGGAACCCACGGGGCGGTAACTAGAAGGGAGGAATTCAAACCCGGCATTCAGCCATTCGGAGAAGAGTTGAGTTGCACTAAGAGACTTACGATTAAGTTCACTCAACTTCGCGGCGACAGTCCGGACTCACGGTTGGAGGGGAAGAAAAGTGCTGTTTTGTCGCAACAGCTATTGGGATTGGTCGAGTTCCAGCGGGGATCGGATCTTTGCAGCCGCACGTGCGAGCGGGACGATTCCACCTCCATACTTAAGTTTCACGGATTCCACAAGATTTTTTTTGAAAGCCTATGATGCTCTGGAACACATGCACAAACCTTTCATTTATCAAGACTAGATAAACCAAAGCAGTCTACGATTGCCGGGTTTTTTAGGAATGGAATTTATAGGAAGATTAGCGGAACCGCCAGGAATCAATACTGCGTCGACTGCTATGTGCTAAAGACTGCGGAATAAGAGCTCTTAGTCCTTTCGGCACGACATAAAATAAAGGCTGTTCTTGTTGCGGGTTTATCAGAGCTTGAGAATCTAGCTAGGGCTATTTGAACTAATAAGGAAAAGTAGGCATGTTCTTAATGACTTCAGTTAAAGGAGCAGCAATTGAACTAAAATCTCTAACAAATCTCCTATAAAAGTTAGCAAGTCCATGAAAACTTCTAACTTCAGTAATGCTCTTAGGTGCAGGCCAATCTTTAATCGCTTTGATTTTATCTTCATCTACCTAAACACCTCTAGAACACACAACAAAACCCAAGAAAACTACCTTATCTACACAAAAAGTGCACTTGAATAGATTTGCATACAATTATTGCTCCCTAAGCACATTACAAACTTGTTTCAAATGTTCGACATGCTCTTCTAAAGATTTAGAAAAGATCAAAATATCATCAAAATAAACAACTACAAATTTTCCATGAAAATCCTTAAAGATATAGTTCATTAACCTCATGAATGTACTAGGTGCATTAGTTAACCCGAACGACATCACTAACCATTCATACAATCCATATTTAGTTTTAAAGGCAATTTTCCACTCATCTCCAGGATTCATTCTAATTTGGTGATATCCACTCTTCAAATCAATTTTAGAGAATATTTGAGAACCATGCAATTGGTCAAGCATATCATCTAAAGGAGGAATAGGATGGCGATACTTTACCGTTGTTTTATTGATGGCGCGGCAGTCCACGAACATCCTCCAAGTGCCATCCTTCTTTGGCACCAAAAGCACGAGCACAGAGCAGGGACTCGTGCTTCTCTTACAAATCCCTTATCAAGTAACTCCTCTACTTGTCTTTGCAATTCTTTTGTTTCTTCGGGATTGCTCCTATAAGCCGGCCTATTAGGAATTTGTGATCCCTGCACAAAATCAATTTGATGCTCTATTCCTCTTAAAGGTGGTAAACCTTTAGGAAGATCCTCAGGAAAAACATATTCAAAATCCTGCAAAAGGTTAGAAATAACACTAGGCAAAGAGGATGTTAGTGAATCATCATTAAGCATAACTTCCTTATAAGTGAGCAAGATAATAGGCAGCCCATCTTTTTTTGCAATTAAACACTCTTTGGCTTTTGCAAGGCTCATTTTTTTTTAATCTTAGCCTCTTTCCTCTCACCAATGCTTTCTTTTTTTTCATTCTTCCCCACCTTTTCCTTTCTCTCATTGCCCTGCTCGCTCTCCTCACAGCTCATTTTATTTTTTCCCTCTTTTTCTATCCCTTTAGTCTCTCGTTTTGATCTCTCCCCATGTTTCCCCATTGATTCTTTCATCTTTTTTTGATCTTCACACACTTGGGAAGGAGTTGAAGGTGCAAGAATGTACTTCTTGCCATTATGCTCAAGAGAGTATTTATTTTTCCTCCAATCGTGAAAAGCACTCCTATCATACTTCCATGGGCGCCCCAACAAGATATGACAAGCTTGCATAGGTACTATATCACATAGAACTTCGTCAGCGTACCTTCCAATCTTAAAGGAGACCATTGCTTATTCACCTTGACCTCTCCACTATCATTGAACCATTGCAACTGCAACCTATAAGGTCTAGGGTGCTTCGTCCATTCCAACCCTAACTTTTCCACCAAATATGCACTCGCAACATTAGCACAACTCCCATTATTAATTATCATAGAACAAATTTTTTCTTTAATCCCACATCGAGTATGGAATATGTTTTCCCTTTGTTCTTCATTAGAGTCACCCAAATTAATGTGCATAAGCCTCTTAACCACAAAATTCACCCCACTATCAATGTACTCATCTCTTCTCCTTCTTCACTCTCTACGAAGTTTTCTTCTTGTTCTTCACTTGGTTCACTTTTTTCACTCTCATATCCCCCATCCTCTTTGATTAGAATGTTTCTTCTACTTGGGCATTCAAAAGCCTTATGCCCTCTCCCTTGACACTTGAGACATTGAATAGAAGAAGTAGAAGTAGAAGTTTTAGGCATAAAAGGCTTACCCCCATCCTTGGATTCCAATTTGCTCTTGCCCTTGTCTTCACGAAATTTAAGAGTAGGCGTCTCCTCAGATTTGGGCCATTGCTTCTTTGGAATAGTAGTTGGCCGACTTTTCCATGAGCTAGATTGCTGTCTCCTTTTGTTTTGTCTTTCTACCTTTAAAGCTAATTCAACTAACTCATCTAAAGTTACATATTGTTGTAATTCGACTACATCAACTATTTCCTTATTTAAACCATTCAAAAACCTAGCCATTGTAGCTTCCTCTTCCTCCATACAATTAGCTTGGATTATAGCCATATCCATAGCCTTAAAGTACTCATCTACAGACATGGACCCTTGCCTCAAAGTTTGAAGACGTTGTTGTAGATCTTTCTGAAAGTGTGATGGCACAAATCTCTTCCTCATTACACTCTTCATCTCAGCCCACGTAGCAACGAGTGCTTGTCCTTCTTGCAATCTGTCCCTAGAAAGCTTTTTCCACCAGATTGCTGCATAGTCAGAAAACTCAACAGCAACAAGTTTAACCTTCTTACGCTCCGAATAGTTGTGGCAATCAAAGATGGCTTCCACTTTTCTCTCCCAATCAAGGTACAAGTTTGGATCCCTTGTTCCCTTGAAAGATGGCATCTTCATCTTTATACTACTTATATTATCATCTTCTAGTCTTCCTCTTTGTCCCCTCCTATCTTTTCCTACCCTATCAAAATCAATATCATCATTAAAATCATCGATTGGGTTTTCATGATTTATAATGGGAGCGGGTACATTTCTCCTAGCTTGGGGTCTAGCGTAATTTTCCCTCCTAAGTTAAGCTATTGTAATATTTTGCTCAGCAATGGTGTCCCTCATCTCTTGGAATTGCGAATTCCACCTTTCAAATTGTTGGTGCATACCTGTACCAGACATTATAAAACAAAGCAATATATATATATATATATATATATATATATATATATATATATATATCTCAATTTGGCTTTTCCCTCTGATGTTCTCACCTCTCACCTTACTAGTCACAACCCTTAGTGATAAGAATATGAAATTAGAAAAAGGAAGAAAAGTGAATGACCAAACCTAGGAAGAACAGGAATTGGTTAGTAGAGAAAAAAAAAGGAGAGAATTTTAGGAAACCCAAAACCCACAAGAATAAGGAAAGAAGTTTCCTTAATCTTCTAGAACCCCTCCTCTTGTTTCCTTTCTTGACTTGGAAACCAAATATTACTTGAATTCTGAAAATAATAATGAGCAATAACACTTTTCTTTTTTCTTTGGGACTGATTTTCATTTTTTTTTTGCTCAAGAACCTCCCAAGATTATCAAGATTGAAATCTTGATTAGCCTATGCTCTGATACCACTTGATAACAACACGATTAGGGGATTCAAGAATTACTAAGAAAAACAAGAAAATCAAGAAATGTGCGGAAGCTAAAAAAAAATAAAGAAACAAACAAAGGACGAAAAATTAAAGATAGATTAAATTCAAGAAAGAGTTTTTTGAATTCAAGAAGTCTGTTCTTGAAGTTGAATCCTAACAACAACAATTAGTTAACAAAGAACTAATCGCCTTTGGTGGAGAATTAAAAACAAGAGATAGATTGGGAAACCCGACCATTTAGAATAACAAGAACAACAATAAGCCTAAACTTATCACCTTTCTTGAATACCTAGAAGTGATCTAAGATTTCGAAAGAGTTTAATCTTACCACCTTAAGTTGAGTCTTGAAGGTTGAAGAATAAATCCAAGAGTAGCCGCACACAAGAGTGCAAGAAAAATCTCACAATTTTTATTGATAATAGTCTAAGTCTAAAAGCAAAGAAGATACCCCTTTATATAGGGAAGGGGTCACGAAATTCTACCTAAAAAAACAAGGAAATAAAGTCCTAAACTACTTTGGACAACATGTCCAACTACCATAGGAAAAGGTAAAACTCTAGGAAACAAAAACCAAGTCAATCTTGAAAAGTAATTCCAATAATCTTAGGAAAATAAAAACAAAACCTTAACTACCTAGGAAAGCACCAAATATGTCCTAACAAACTAAGAAACAAAATAAGGAAACTTGGGGGCCAAGTTGGCTCCTTTGTGAGTTGATTTAGGAGCCTAATTTAGGCCCTCCTTGGCTGGTCCTTGGACCCCAATCAACTTCCTCTTGGGACTTGGACTTGGACCATGAAATGAGTGTAGCACTTAGCTAAATCCTCTCCATAATTTTGAGCTCTTCTTCCACCATTAGCGCCTTCTTGATCTCCCATTGAAGCCCAACAACCTTGTCTTGCTTCTCCTTAACTTGAGACCTTGTGAATGGCTTTCTTGGTGCTTCTACAGCTTTATCCTTGTCCATGAAGCTATCAGAACCGCAATGATGAAAACACTTTTCCTCTCTTCTTACCTTTGTACTTCTTTTTTGCTTATTAGCTTTTCTTTTTAGTGATCACTATGTCTTTCTGCTTGGGTACATTTGCTCTATTACTCTTTCCGGTGGGTTTGAACTTCAATTTTTGCCTCCTGCCTAGTCTATTAACTAATTCTGCATATGCATGCTCTTATTTTGTGGATATTGTTTTTTGCGAATTTAATTTTCAGAAATTCGTCATGTAAGATGTGTTAGCATTTCAATGATTAGATCATATACAATTATAATACTTCATGTTGTGGCTCTAGCATTATTGATATGTTTCACAGGAGCGTCTTTGATACGAACTATGAACCAAAACACGGATATGACAAAATACACGGAATCAACAATAAGAGCTCGACCTACAATTGATTGGAAGAACAAGAACCAATTAGGCTCTGAAGCCTAATTACCTCTATGAACTCAATCAATTGTAACCCTAAGCTATGAAAACCCTCAAGAGATTGACAACTCTTGAAAACCCGGATAAAGTAATTAAGCAATTAAGCATTCACTACTAATTGCTGACCAACTAAGACTAATTTAGCACTAATGAAAGCATAAACAAAGCAATAAAGGAATTAATGGCATAAACATAAATGCATTAATTAAAAGATAAGGAAAGAGTGTGAGACTTGCATGTCTTCAAGTTTTATCATTCCTCAAGTCTAATTCTAAAGGCACTAATGCTTAGCTATTTATACTATTGCTATTTTAGGTACAAGGAATTCCTAAAATAGCCCTAAAGAGTGACTTATAATGCAAATTAGCCACTTTGGGTAGACCTACTCCAAGTTCATCCTCTTGCCTCAATTCTTGGTCTTCAAACCATTGGAACATTGTAATGTGTATGAGACTTCTCTAAAACTCCTTCGGATGCTTCAAGATTCATAATCAACAATCCAAGATCTTGCAACTCCTTTGCTTGGCTTCTTGTGAATGGTCTAGATGAAATAGGTGAATGTCGGGGTGTATCATCCTCCCCCCTTAGAAAAATTCGCCCTCGAATTTGCACCATCATTACCTACAACACAAGGACTCAAGTCACTAACATTAAGGACATCATGAACAAGGAGATCATTAGGAATATCAATCTTATATGCATTATCATTTATCCTTTCAAGAACTTGGTAGGGACCTTCTCCCCTAGGGAGAAGTTTGTTCTTTCTCTTTTGAGGAAATCTTTGCTTCCTCAAGTGAGTCCAAACCCAATCACCGGGTTCAAATATCATCCGCTTTCTTCCTTTGTTGGCCCAGAAGCCGCTTTGTCATTCATTTTCTCAAGTTGATGTCTTGCCTTCTCATGAATCTTCTTCATAGCCTAGGCCCTTTTTTTGGCATCTAAACTAACAATCACATCTTGAGACAAAGGAGTTAGATCCAAAGGGGTGAGGGGATTAAAACCATACACACATTCAAAAGGAGTCATGCCAATAGAAGAATGATAAGAACGATTATATGCAAACTCAATCAATGGTAAATGCTCCTCCCAAGAAGTAAGCTTCCCCTTGACCATGGCCCTAAGCATGTTACCTAAGGTCCTATTGACCACTTCGGTTTGGCCATCGGTTTGGGGG
>NW_017671276.1:264310-286232 GCF_001879085.1 Nicotiana attenuata | reverse complement strand
ACATCACTAGGATAAAGATCCTTCAAGCACTCAAATCCTATCAACTTACAAGCAAAGTACTCAATAAGGCATATCTCCTAGAAAGTGCATCCGCTACTACATTCTCTTTGCCTTTCTTATAATGGACCACATAAGGAAATTGCTCTAAAAATTCCAACCATTTAGCATGTCTATTCCCCAACTTACCTTGGCTTCTAAGGTGCTTCAAAGCATCATGATCGGTTTTAACAACAAACTCCCTATGCCAAAGGTAGTGTCTCCAAGTAGCTATGGCTCTCACTAAGGCATACAACTCCCTATCATAGTTAGAGTACTTTAAACAAGCTCCCTTAAGTTTTTCACTAAAATAGGCTAATGGCTTTCCATCTTGCATAAGAACCGCTCTAATGCCTACTTGGCTTGCATCACACTCAAAGGTCTTATCAAAGTTTGGCAATTGTAAGAGTGGCGCACTACTCAAAGCTTCTTTCAAGGCATTAAAAGCCTCCTCTTGTTCAAGACCCCAAAGAGAACTCTCATCTTTCTTGATAATTTGGGTCAAAGGTGCGGCAATAGTACTAAACCCTTTTACAAATCTTCTATAAAAACCCGCTAAAACATGAAAACTCCTAACATCCCCGGTGGACTTAGGCCTAGGCCAATTCCTAATTGCCTCTACCTTAGATTCATCAACCTCAACACCTTGAGCACTAACAACAAAGCCAAGAAAGACAACTTTATCAACACAAAAATTGTACTTTTTCAAATTAGCAAATAATCTTTCTCGCCTAAGAGCATAAAAAATATAATGAAGGTGTTCTACATGCTCCTCAAGTGTTTTAGAGTATACTAGAATGTCATCAAAATAAACCACAACAAACTTGCCTATGAAAGGCTTCATGACATGATTCATCAAACGCATGAAAGTATTAGGAGCATTAGAGAAGCCGAATGACATAACCATCCGCTCATATAAACCAAACTTGGTCTTGAAGGCTGTTTTTCATTCATCACCGGGTTTCATTCGTATTTGGTGATAGCCACTTCGCAAGTCAATTTTAGAAAAGATTTGAGAACCACTCAACTCATCAAGAAGATCATTTAACCTAGGGATAGGATGACGATACTTTACCGTGGATTTGTTGATGGCTCTACAATCAACACACATCCTCCAACTCCCATCCTTCTTTGGCACTAGAATGACCGGGACCGCACATGGGCTCAAACTTTCACGAACAAATCCCATCTCTAGAAGCTCTTCCACTTGCTGAAGTTCCTTTGTAGCTTCGGAATTGCTCCTATAGGCGGCTTGGTTGGGAAGTTGAGATCCGGGCACAAAGTCAATTTGATGCTCAATGCCTCTAAGTGGGGGAAGCTCCTTTGGTAGCTCATCCGGAAAGACATCTTCAAAATCTTGCAAAAGAGAAGAAATGGAACTAGGTAAGGTAGAGAGAGTATCATTAGCAATCAAACAATCTTTATGCATAACAAGAAAGATAGTTGGTTCATGAGCAACTTCCCTTAGAGGCTTGTAGTTGTTTGCAAGGAAGCTCACCCGCGGTCTCGGTACCACTTCTCCTTTTTCACACTTCATTCGCACTTTTACCTTGTAAAGATTGAAGCTTTACCCCTTTTTCCGTCTCTTTTTCATTTTTGTCTTCTCTTGGAGCCTTACACTCATTACTCTTCTCCTTCTTTTGGTCACTCTTCACCTTTTGTCTCAACTCCCTCATTATCTTGTAATCCTCACTTACTTGAAACGGAGTTAAGGGACAGAGAGTAAACCTTTGGCCATCCTTGATAAGTGAATACTTGTTTGTTCTCCCATCATGCTTTGCATACCTATCATATTGCCAAGGTCGCCCCAAAAGTAGATGACAAGCTTGCATAGGAACAACATCACACCAAAACTCATCTTCATATCTCCCTATTTTGAATTTTATGAGCACATTTTGGTGACTCGAAGGTCTCCACACTCATGTAGCCATTGTAGTCTATAAGGTGAGGGATGCTTCTTTGATGGCAAATTCATTTGTTCAAGCAAAGAGGAACTTATTACATTAGCACAACTTCCGCTATCAATGATGAGAGAGCAAAGGTTTCCCAAAATCTTGCATCTTCCATGAAAAAGATTCTCCCTTTGATCTTGATCTTCTCTAGCTACAGCCAAAACTTTTCTTGTTACCAAGTAAGATCTCGGCCCATCATCTTCTTGTTCTTCTAATTCTTCATCACTTGTTTCATGTTCACTATCTCTATGCTCTTGGTCACTAGCTTTGGTTCTATAGCTTCCATCATCCATGGTAATGATTGTTCTTCTATTTGGACAATCTTTCATGTAGTGACCAAGTCCTTGACATTTAAGGCATCTCAAATTGATAAGGGACTTGGTTTGAACATTGGAAGCCCCTTTAGTTTTCACTTTTAGCTTGTTTTTGTCCACTTGAACCTTGGGACCATACTTGGAATCTTTGGATTTCTCCCAATTGTTTGTGGATTTCCAAGGCTTATCATTCTTGTTCCAAGTTGTAGCCTTTGACTTGTAGCTTTTGTTTTCTTTATGCCTTTCTACCTTCAAGGCCATCAAGTAAGCATCTTCCAATCTTTCAAACTTGTGAAGCTCCAAAGCCTCACCAATTTCCTTGTGAAGACCCGCCAAAAATCTAGTGATGACAACTTCGTCATCATCATCAACATCACACCTCAATCTTGTAGTCTCCATCTCTTCATAGTACTCCTCAACACTCTTGCTCCCTTGGTAGGAAGTATGAAGTTTCTTGAGCAACTCATGTTGATAGTAATCGGGCACATATCTTGCCCTCAAAGCATTCTTTAAAGCTCTCCAATTAGTTATTGGAGGTTCATTGTGTCTAGCCCTTCTCCTCAACTCCTTTTCCCACCATGATGAAGCACTCCCTTCAAATTGAGTAATGGCATACTTCACCTTTTTAGCATCACTTATGTTGTAGATGTCAAAGTGCCTCTCTACTTTGAGTAACCATTCAAGATACTCTCCCAGGTCACTAGTTCCTTTGAGAGGTAGAAGAACTAGTTTGGGAACTTGTAGAACCCTTTCATCATCGTCTAGACCTCCTCTAGGATCTCTAGGATAAGGTTGGGCCTCTAGTGGGTCACCCTCGTCAAAATGGTTGATATCCCCATATTACTCTTGTACAAACCGGTGACCATGCCCTTTACCTCTTCCTCTCACTCGACATCTTCCTCTTTCTCGTCCTCTCACGTGGGATCTTCCCCTTTGGTATACTCCATCTCCCCTATATTCATCATGGAAAACTTGATGGACATCGGCCAACTCATTCAAGTTGTCCTCTTGAGCATGTTGAAAAAGTGGGTTGTTCATCAACCGAGGCTCTTGAGGTGGTATGTGTGGTGGGGGAGGGGGATTGTCCCTCCTTGGTGGAACTTGAGGTAGATGTTGTAGAGGTATATTCATTGGTGGTCGAGGTTGGGTCATTTGGGGTGGTGGTATTATGGGTATGTGTTCTTGAGGTCTAAATAGTGGTTGGTGTACGTGTGGGTAGGACACTTGGGGTGGTGGAAAGTAACCTTGGTGGCGTTGTGGTGGTGAAGAGTAAACTTGTGGCGGAGTGTGATAAGGTTGAAGTTGAGGTACTTGTGGTAGGGGATGTGTGGTTGGAGGTTGGTAGGGGATAGGTGGTCGGTAGTTTGGTGGAGGAAAATAAGGTCCCTTTGGTGATTGTGGTCGCCTTGGTAAGTTTTGTGGTATTTGGTTGGGTTGGTGGTGTTGCAATTTTTCCCTTTGAAGCATTTCTCGCACTTGTGAAGGAGAGGGTATAGTAGAGGAATTAGTAAGCGTCATACTACGCTCCCTTCCTTGTTGCCTCAAGTGAGATTCCTCTATCACAGAATTCAACATTGCATCCGTTTGGTGTTGCCGTATGCTAATATTGGTAACCTTCTCACTTGAGTTGGTAACCTTCTCGCTTATGTCATAAAGCATAGAAACAACATCATGCATCGGAGTCTCACTCCGTGGATCACAATTAGGAGTAGAAGTTTGTCCGTACTCTATGATACCTACAAAATGAGCAAACAAGTTAGTAGTAAAAGTCCTCACCAACTCACTTGATGTCGCTCAACCCTCGTGTATCACAGTTTGCACCAATTGGCTCTTGCGTGCTCAAAGTCCTATTCGCTCTTGCCTTTTCCCGCTCAAGTAGTGAATGTCAAAATTGCTAGCAAACTTAAGTTCCAAGGTTTCACAACAAGTTCCAACCGTCTTCGGGGTGGAGTGAAAGTTGTGTATTCACAAGGACGGACAATTAAAAGCAAACGGACTTGAACCAAGCAATTCACAGCGAAATTAAAATACAAAAGCACGAAACAATCGGCACGAAAGAAAGTTAAGCACACAAAGAAACTAGAATTAAACTCAATATGAACTTATATCAAGTTAATCTAGTTGAGAGTTGAGAATTAACAAACAAGAAGAAAAGATTAACGGGAAAGAAAAGAGAAAACAAGACAGAACAATTTCTGAACTTCTGAACTCCTCTCTGGACTTGTTGCAATTTGCTGGATTTCCTTTCTCGAAACTTCAATTTTCCAGCTTCAAATCCCTTCCTAAGCACCTAAATCCTCAGCTCAAACTCTTGTCCAAAACTGCAGATTTTCAGCAGCTCAATCAGGGGAGAAACAGGGCAGAAATTTGCTCTCAAACACTGCCCCAATGCTACTGATTTCCTAGCTGAAATGATGTCCCAAGCTGCAAATTTCAGCAGCTCGAATTGGTGGAGAAACTGTGTAGAATACTGTGCAAATTTCAGCAGACCTGTTCAGTTCAAATTGTGCAGAAAACCAGCTCAAACTATGGAGAAATAATAGTGCAGAAATTTCTGTCCAAACTATCCAGAAAATTGCAGCTGAACAGGGCAGAAATTCAGCTCAAACTGTGCAGTAGCTGAAGCACCAAAAACAGTTGAAACTGGGCAGAAAATTTTTGTCCTCTGATGTTGTTCCAAAACTGCAGAAACAGGGCAGATTTCTTTGCTAGTCCAAAACCCCAGGTTTCAGCAGCTCACAGATGCAGCAACTGGGCAGCAAAGTTGTGCAAATCAAAACCTGAATCGTTGCGATGAATGAATTGAAGTTCGTGGCGATAATTCAGTTGCAAACGAGTCCTAGAAAATGGAGAACTCAGCTGCAATTTTTTAGTTGCAAATCAGTGGCAGCTGTTCTTCGTCTTCTTGAGAGAATTGACTCCAAAAATACTTCAACCTACAAGAAATTCGAATCAGCTCTACAAATGTTGTTCTTCGATTTACCAGCTGCTCGAATCGACTCGAATCAGTTCGAGAAGTTCTTCAATCGAAACAAGTGTTCTTCGACTGATTCAAGCTCGACTCAAATTCTTCTGGTAAACCTCACTCAAAACATCTTCTACTGGACCCAAACTCTAGCCACAAACTCCCGACAACAGCTCGAACAGAATTCCGAAATCAATTTGTTCAAACACTCATGAACTCGACGAACCCTAGGTCGTCTTCTTCTTCGCACAATCGGTTCAAAAAACAACCAATTGAGAGCTAATCTACTATTATCCAAACATGCAAAAGAAAAATAATTATCTAAAATTAGCATTTATTCCCAAATAAACCCAAAAAAAAGAGAGTAGAAAGGGTAAAAAACTTACAGAATTCACAATGCTTGCAAAAGTCTTGGAAGCGGAAGAGGAAAGATAGATTTTTGTTTCTGGTGAAGTTATGAAAGTAGAATCTATCTATTAATATAGAAAAGCAGAGGCAAATCCATTATATTGTGCCAAGTGTCAAACCGTGGTCTCGACACGTGTCAAAAATTAAGACAACACTCCAATAATCATGGAGATTCAAAAAATCTATAAAATAAAAAAATTAATTTACAGCTTTTAAAGCATTAATATGTTTCAGTTAATTCACTTAATAGTCCCACGTTAATTTGCAGCTTGGATAAAGCATTAAGAGTCCCACGTTAATTTGCAACTTGGATAAAGCATTAGGAGTCCCACGTTTGTTTCAGTTATTTCTTGGCTAAAGTATTAATATGTTTCAGTTATTTCCATCAAGAGACCCACGTTTGTGTATCTATTCATCACTCCCACGTTTTTTGGACTCCCATGTTTCTTCATCACGATCATCTAATTCAAATTTTTGGACTCCCACGTTTCTTCATTAGTTATTTATTAAATTTATTATATACCTGAATATTCAACTAAAAAAATTCGTTACAAATAATTTTAATAGGAAGAAAGGGAAAAAAAATACTCCACGATCCTCTTCCCAAACGTGAGCATCAAAATCTAACTTCATAACTTAGAAACTGTCTCCTACACTAATATTGTCTCAAACGCCTGCTCCCTGTTCTATTTTCTTTTCTATTCTCTACTCCCATTTTTTCCTCTGCTCAGAATACAAAAGTTTGCAAATATGGCTACAACACTTCATGAAATCAATCAAATTTCAAGCAACTCGATGCAATGGAATCTCAAAGTTAGAGAAGTTCGAATGTGGGAAATGCCGGATCGTTTCAATCCTGAAAAACCATATTCGATTGAGTTGATTTTACAAGATGCAAATATGTAACATATTCAACTTCACATAGTTCTAAAGTTTTTTTCTTCTTTTCTGGTTTTATGGATAAATTTTTCACAATACAAAGAAGTGATTGTGAAAAATTATATGTAGTACCAGTACTCTATTTCTATTAACGTTGTATTCACAATTGTATTTATCGAGTGTTTAACAAAAATGACATTAATTCAAGTTCTCAATAAAACGATTATGATACGATTATGTGCTGTAATTCAAGTTCTCAACACTCGATTCATATATGAAACAATTATGTGCAGTATAAATATTTATGTTTCTGTTTCTACATATAAGCAATTTATTAGCAATATGATACATCCTAATAATGAATCTATTTTTTTAGGGTGATCGTATCCAGGCCTCGATTGGGAAGTATGTAATTAAGTTTTTTCAGACCAAGATACAGGAACTCGGCTTATATAGCATGAACTACTTTGTTGCCGGACCAAACAACTTGAATATAAAGAATACGACACACAATCTGCGACTTACATTTACACAAAGGACAACGGTCGAGGAAATAATTGATTCTTCATTTCATATGAATATATTTTAACTTTCGTCATTTTGATCAGCTAACAAATCAGAATGATGTCGATGAGGCAGAATTAATCGGTAATTCTGCTCTTCCATTATTACCATATTTTAAAAAATTACCTAACTAACTTTTATATTTGTAGATGTCATCGGTTAGGTTGTGACGTATGAAAACGTTAAGACCCACAAGCAAGGAGATAACAAAAGTGTCTTTCTTAATGTTACACTCGAAGATGATCAGTACGTTATTCACTGATACAAACTATACTTTTACAGTTTAATTATTTATATTATTTTATTGATGACCGATTACCTTGAAACTTATAGGAGGAACAGGATTACGGCAACCTTATGGAGTGAACTTGTGGATCAAATTCAGCCTCACTTGAATGGAGCTATAGACGAACCTTTGATTGTTGTTTTACAATTTATGAAACTTCAAAAATTCTGAGGTTTACCAACTTTACATCTATATTTAAAATTTAGTTTCAAAAATAAATAAATTATAAT
Source organism: Nicotiana attenuata (assembly GCF_001879085.1). Lineage (NCBI taxonomy): Eukaryota > Viridiplantae > Streptophyta > Magnoliopsida > Solanales > Solanaceae > Nicotiana > Nicotiana attenuata. The sequence goes on along the minus strand of NW_017671276.1, from coordinate 278,598 downwards.
TTCTAATTTTTCATTTATCTTATCTACAAGTAACTACTCAGTGCGTAGTTGTTGATACTCTACAAAACTTTGGATCAATTCTACTCTACCGCATTATGTTGAGTTTAAATCTAGGTTTGTAAAGGATGCAATTTTTTTATTCTGTGTGCTTACATAATGTTACTAAGATTTATCACTTTTACCACGTTGTGACTTATGCAGATTAGTTGCAACATGTCAATCTAATAATGAGAGGATTACTCAAACAAGCTCTCAACAAAGTTACTCTGTCAAAGATGAGTTAGCCATAGGAATTGTATTGCTTAAAACTATTACGGATTTAGTTCAGTGTACAAAAGTGAGTTCAATTTAGTAGTCAAGTCATATTTACTTTATGTTTTCCCAGTTTAATTTACAACAATATTTTTTTCTTAAATAGGAATGTACTTACTAGATTGCTACAAAAGTGGTGAATTTGGAACTTGAACGAGGATGGTCATACTTGGAATGCAACAAGTGCACTAAAAAGGTTGACAAAATTGGGAACAAATTTTTTTGTAACAAATGCAATGAAGAACAATGTTCTGTTGGTCACAGGTAACTTTCATATCATACGATTTTAAAATATATAAAAAGAAAATGCACAAGATTAAAAAAAATGGACTCGCAGTATACCCACTTCAAGTTTGTGTTATTGATGGAACTGCTTTTATATCATCATTGCTTTGGAATCGCGAAGCTATGCAGATTATAGGAAAGTCCGCAAAAGAATTGAAGCAAGGATTACTTGAGGTATAATAATCAACTTAATTTAGTTGTCAATTATACTTTTCTAACCTATGAAATTTAGTGTAGCCTTCTGTTTTGGATGACGACCGTTCTTATCCAAGTGAATTGGATGATATTTTTTATAAAGGATTCATGTGTAGGGTTATTGTTAAGCCCTCTAGTATTGAGAAAAAGGACCCAGTCTACACTGTTTTGAAGATAACTGATGATTACGATATCCTAAAGGAATACTGCCACTCTTCAGTCCAAGACACATTCAGTGTAATTAGCAAACTCCAAATACATTAACGACAACTAAATTAAGTTGTCTATCAGTATGTTACCTTCAAAAATTAATGTTTATTTAATGATATTTTTCTTTGTAACAGGATTCAGAGACTCCTGATGGACAAAGTTCGACTTGAGAGAAGCTATTTGGGGTAATCATCCAAAAATTAATAGTGCTATGATATTATTAATTATTTAGTTTAAAGCAATAGTAAAAATTATACAATCAAGATCTTTATCGCTCTCCAACTGCTTCTCCACTTTTTCTATTTTTGTAGGATTTTATGTCCGAAAGTCAAGTTACGTCTACTTCACATATGTATCAGTCGTGTATCACATATGTATCATATTTGTATCAATTGTGTATCACATGTATATCCATGTATACATGTATGTGAGATACATGCGTGATACATTTTTGATACATGTGTCACAGAAATTTTTCTTGAACTCGATTTAATTACGAATTTTGATACAAAACCAATTCAAAACACCTCCAATCTTCCTCAAATTTTCTATATTGAATTATCTATATGTTTTCAATGAATTAAACTATACCCATTGAAAAAGTTCCTTTTTTGCTTAGATTTTTGAATTATTGTATATTATTTTTTTTTGTATTTCATCACCATATTTGCTACCTCATCCATGAAATTTCCTTTCCGTCTTGCATCTAATGTTGCTAATCACGCTTAAAAATATGGAAGGTGATTTTTGCATGTGATTCTTTGGGACAAAGAAACTTATTTATTTGATTTTTCAAATTTTAAATGTGCTTGACTAGTTTTGGTAAGTCTATGACTAATGGCTAGAGATTGGTAAATTAAGACTTATTTGGGACATTTGTGTATGTTTCCCTTGAAAAAATTGCCGTCCAGAGTTAAATTGGATATAGGTTTAACTTGTGCTTATATAAGGTCCAAAGGAAAATATTTGGACTCAATCAAGTAAAGACTTTGAATATCAAAGTTCGTTGATGACTTTCCAAGTCAAAATTGAGGGGGAAGTGCACGGTTAGCCACTAATAACACATGTATTTACTTTTAAGCCATTATTTAAAATGTCTTTAGTCTTTTACCACTGCTTTAATAAACTTTAACTGCCCGGACGAAAATACCCTTCTGCTCATGTCTTAACTTTTGAACTTAACTTTAGGACTTCAGGACTACATGTCCTTAACTTTTGAACTTGTAACTCTAAGTTCAGGACTTCAGGACTACCTGTCCTTATCTTTTGAACTTGGAACTCTAAGTTTAGGTATTTAGGATTACATGTCCTTAACTTTTGAACTTAACTTCAGGACTTCAGGACGAAGTCCTTAACTTTTGAACTTGTAACTGTAAGTTCAGGACCAAGTGTCCTTAACTTTTGAGCTTGTTAGTCTAAGTTCAGGACCTATAGCCTATTTGGCCAAGCTTCTTTTTGGCCAAAAGCGCTTTTTTTTGGGCTACTATTGTCCTTGACTTTTGGGCTTCTTAGCCTAAGTTCAGGACCTATTGTCCTTATCTTTTGAGCTTGTTAGTCTAAGTTCAGGACTTCAGGACCTATTTGTCTTAACTTTTGAACTTGTAACTGTAAGATCAGGACCTATTGTCCTTAACTTTTGAGTTTGTTAGTCTAAGTTCAGGACCAAGTGTCCTTAACTTTTGAACTTGTAATTCTAAGTTCAGGATCAAGTGTCCTTAACTTTTGAATTTGGAACTCGAAGTTCAGGATCAAGTGTCCTTATCATTTGAACTTGTAACTGTAAGTTCAGGATCCATAATGTTGCAGAAAACCAAACGTTTATTGTATCTTTTCACAAAAAAATATATATATATTATTTGACGATAGAATATTCATTACATGTTTTCTCTTCTCAAGTGCTTTGTTACTCTTTAACATATATTTTTGTTCGCCTAAAGCTCGTTAATGGATTATCGGGTAGAATGTTAACAATCACAGTGGATGACATATTGGTCTTACACACTAGAATGTGATTTTATCATCACATCTGTTAGTGTGTCACTTGTGTTTGCCTCTTCGTGAGGTTGTTCTCTCGATATTTTGTACTCTCTTTTATTATAGTGGATTGCTCGTCTCCGCCGTGGACGTAGGTCAGTTGACCGAACCACGTTAAATGTTTGCGTCTCTTTTGGTAGATTTCTCTTTTGTTGTCTGATTTATCGTCGTTGAAGGTTTGCTTTACTAGCTTCCGCATGACACCTGACTTTTTCGATCCTAACAAGTAGTATCAGAGCAAGGTTCAAGACATGTTCATCTTGGCGGGTTCAGTTCTAACCGCAACATATTTGACGATAATCGTGATTTTTTGTCTGAGAAATTTGACCGGAGTGCTACGCACGTTGAGACAAACTTGTGGCGGAGATCTGGAGATGCGACCTGTTGAAGGCTATGTGAAGAAGGTGGATCAAGTTTATTTTGTCAGAAAATTCAGGCCAAGGGGGAGAATTGTTAGGTGTTTGCCATAATTTTCTTACCATATTTGGTTTTCCTATCTCTTGAAGGAAAAGGGCAATATAATTACCTTAACTGGTTTTCCTTTTTGTAAAAGGAAATTATAAATCTCCAATATTTGGCTAGTCCTTTTTCTTGCAGAGATAGGAAAACCAAATATGGTAAGAAAATTATGGCAAACACCTAACAACATCTCCCATCTTCCACCTAACTGATCCTAGTAAAGTGATAAGGAAATGATATTTGCAAACTTAGATAAAAGAAAGATATTTTAAGAACAACTGGAAAAGGAGATAAACTTTTAGCCGTGCCAACAAAAATCTTCAATAAGCTTTATCGTTTCCTCAGCTTTTTCGCCAATGTTACCTAATTTATTCCGTTTTTATCTGTTGGCATCTTGAGGGGTGCATTAGTAAGGAGCGATATAAAAGTAGAAATTAAGGATAAGGAATATGAATCTATGAGAATTGAACAGTTAATTGAGTAGCAGAGATATCTACTTATTAGTTATTAAATAGTTGGAAAGAGATGTATAATACACCATTATCATTATCCTTGAGGGGAAAGATACTTGGGAACATTTGTGCATCATATAAATTCTTAATTAGCTATAACGCAGAAAGTTATCAATATTGCTTTTAGTCCAAAAGCAAAAATGGTTTATCAGAAGCAACAAAGCGATAAGAGTTGTAGAAAACAATCAGCTGAATTTGTTAAGAGAGTAAATGTGAATGCAGACCGAATGCATTTGGATGGCGAAACAGACGAATACAGTTAAAACCAATGACTCAAATACAAGACCTTGATTGATACAGCAAGGTCTGGTACAGTTTTAATTACCAAGAACAGACTCGGTTATGCAAAGAGCCTTAGCTACACTCCATAGAGACCAAAATATGGCATGCTATCCAGAAATGTCAAGTGAAGGTATGTCAAACATTCGCAATAGAAAGATTGAAAACCCTGCATAAATCCTCATAAATGTGATAGCAATATGTGATAAGTCTGAAAGAAGACAAAATTATTACCGTGAAGGTATCAATGGATGTGGACGTGGCAATAGACGAAATTATAATCATCGTCATTGTGATAATGAGAATAATAAGGATTCTCAAAATAATCCTTCACTCTGTGAAAATAATATTTGTCATCGATTTGACATGAGATTTTATAAAGTATATATAGATGATTATGGTTCATTCATGATGTGAATGTGACAACATCTTATTTATGAATACATATTCATTCTTCAAAGAATATGAACGTGATAGTGGTAGTGAATATACTACACTCACCTCTAGAAGGAGGTTTGAGAGGAAATAAGAAGATAATGTCATTATTATGGATAAATGATCATTGGTCACGTACTTATTGTACGCAAAATATTTTGGCATTGTGATTATTAAAAGACAGCTATAATGCAAGAAACAGAACTTGCATATAATTTTGACCATAACCATAATGGTATAACTTTCTCTTTAAAAGAGATATTCACCATATTGATATTGATGAATATGTGGTAGTACCAAATTAATTGAGAGCTCTGGAAGAGCCAATTATTACTATTTTGGAGAAATAAAATTGTCGTAGTAAGTCTCAAAGAAACTTATTTAGTTTCTAAAGTATACGCGAAAGCGGTTGATTATATTGAGACTATAAATAAAGGAAAGATTTAATATCTTCTATTACTACAACTTGTAGCGGGGTAATATGTATGTGAAAAACTACCCGCTTTATTCTCCAGTTTGTACTACACAAACAAAAGAATACCACAGTAAAGTGGATATTTATTGATATAAAAACCCATATCATAATAAGCTTGGAGTTTATTGATAATTGCACACGTCATGGTGTAAATCTGAAGTTTATCAATATTGATAATTTATTCACTTGGCATAATTGGTTTACCCATATCAATTTAAGTATGATGTGTAAAAATAAAAGAGAATTCACATGGGTATTATTAAAGAACTAGAAAGTTCTTTATGAATTCTCTTATATTGGTTGTTCTCATTAATTAATATACCAACTAAAATTGGGATTGAATCCCATGAATGCTGGAAATATCAAAGGTGAATATGGGCCCATTCACCTGCCATGTATACCACATAAGATGCATCTATGAGATGGTTACATGTGCGATTATTATTAACCCGCAACATGGTGTTTGCGAGGTAACTTGCTCAATAATTTAATTTAGAGCATATTCCAGATTTTCTATTCAAGAAGTTCATCTTGATAAGCTGGTTTACATTACAGCTGGTTTAGCAAAATGATTTATTAAGTGCCTCTACTTAATAGCTAAACAATTGCTTATGAGAACAAAGTTATCTATATCAGTTTGATATACGCTATATACGAAAGTATATTACATTCTCCCCTCACAAGTGGTTTCAGGGTCAGGAACCAAATAATTCTATCTCATTATTATTGATGTGCGGTGTATATTTTGATTAACACCATAACGCACAAAGATGGGTTCTCAAAGTTGAGGAAACAAGTTAGTTTTTCTAACATGAGGGGGAGACAAATACAACAATTGAGAGAAAGTTGCATGGAATGAATTATCATTTGTACATCTAGATCCTTGAATAAGAACTTGAAGTTCATAAAAGGATAATTCATTTGCAATATAATGCAAAGCATGCTAGACGCATTTGCTGACCCAAAGAAAGTAACTATATTCTCATTGTAAATGCTCATATTAAGTCCTAGAAGGACAAAGTCTATGGTACGCTTAAAGCGTATAGACAAATCGGATTCAAATAAACTTCTTGATAAAGAAGATGAGCAAATGATCAAAATGATCATAATAAAGGAGACAAGTGATCTAGAAGATCACATGACATAATACTTCATAAAATCTCATGAGAGATTCAGGTACCTGAATATATGAATGAAGAGGTCTCTATGTTATATCTTTATTAAAAATGTTGAAACCGATATAAAATGTTCCTCGACGACATCTATGATACCGCTAAATATATATGAGGATTTTAATTCTGAAGAAACAATTCGAATAGAATTGGTTTCATATGAAAGACATGTAGTTTTGAACATGTAGTTCAAACACTTAAAAGTATAAAGTCAATGATATGTGCAATCAGTTTTCGATATCTTATATGTCTAGCATGACATGAAAACTTGATATGCATCTAAAGTCTATTATATGGCTTATATAACTTAACAATCCCTGAAGGATTTAAATTGCTTAAAACATATAGAATTCATGGTCATGAAGTACTACATCCTCAATGCAATTTATGCACAAATGTATCTTGCTATAACTATATGCATGATAATATGATAGCAAGAATTTTCACCTCTATGTGAAGATATTGAACTAACGATTCCAACAAGATCATATGAAGACAATCCATCTCTATCAAGAATGATGATTTCAAGGTGCAATATATTCATTCAAGTTAATATGGCTGATTTGTTTGTCAAATATCTACCAAAGATCTTTTGAAAATGGTGCACAAGATTGGAATGCAAATGCTTAAGGATGTGAAGTGATGCTCTCATGAGGGGGAGTTAATACGTGTTGTACTTTTTTCCCTTACAAGGTTTTGTCCCACTGGGTTTTCCTTGCAAGGTTTTTAACGAGGCAACCAAAAGGCGTATTGTTAGATATGTGTACTCTTTTTCCTTCTCTAGAATTTTTTTCCCGCTGGATTTTATTTTAGTTAAGGTTTTAACGAGGCACATTATCTATTGAATAGACATTCAAGGGGGAGTGTTATAAATAGAATTTTATTTATGGTGAATGTCTATATTTAGAGAGATTCTAGGGTTTATTACTTGGTGGCTAAGTCACCCTCTCCCTATAAATAGAGGGTTCTATTCCATTGTAATAAATCCCAAAAATTCAATAAGAATTCTCTCCCTACTTTTCTCTGCAATATTCTTCCTTTTCTTTTATTGTTCATAACAGTTATTGAATTCTATGAGATTTTGGTCTTGGATAGCCATTGTTGAGAAAGAAGGAATTAAAAACTTTTGATTGGTTAAATATATTAAATTAAATATTGGGTGTTGGTTTTATTTGATAATTTAGGTCATTAGTTAGTTTATTTTATATATCACGTAGTAAATCTGTTTGGGATTATTTTTTTTTTTAGAATTCATTGAGTATATATTTTTTTAAACAAATCATAACATCTACAGTTTTAAAACACTAGAAAAACTTTAGATGTACTTTAAATATTAGCCCATGTGTTCATACCCGAACTTTGGATTTATATGCTTAAATAATAAAAGGATCATGTGCGCATTCTGCGTCTTGATACCTTTAAATTTAAAATAATTATGTTATAACCATGTGTACATTCCGTACCTTGGTTTAATATTTAATTTTAAGGAAGTACCCTGTGTGCGTACCGCATCTAGGTCAAAACAATTAATATAATACAATAATTAATTAAGCGGTAATAAATAATTCATAATCAACAAAATGCAAGAATAGCTAAAAATTGATTTAAGCCTTACATTAGTCAATAGAAGCGACCGTGCTAGAACCACGGGACTCGAGGGGTGCCTTACACCTTCCCCTCGGTCAACAAAATTCCTTACTCAGTCTTCTGTTTTCGCAGACCATAAATTAAGAGTCAAACATTCCTTTTGAAAAGGGATTAGAATAAAAGGTGACTTGGAACACCAAAACTCAATTCCAAGTGGCGACTCTAAATAATAAATAATTCCTTTTCAAAACGTCACTTCAATTGGAAAACTCTTCTAACTCAACCTCGTAATAGGGTTGTGTGGCAAAAAAGAGGTGTGATAGCTCTGGCGACTCTGCTGGAGACTAATTAATAAGAATTCGAGCTTTGTATATTGATTTTTGTTTGGCTTTCATCATGTTTTGGATATTATTGTGTTTGGCAGCCTAATGTGCTATTTGTCGCTTATTTACCGCTTTAATATTTATTTGAGCTGTGATATAAACTGTATCCTGTCTCGCACCCCTCTGAGTCTTCTGATAGGTAGTTATGTTGTGTTTGCCTACCAGCATCACAAAATTTCTGTCTTGAGATAAAGCCAGTTAGCCTACCAGCTTCTGGTGAAGGATTTAGTCACACATGTTTAGGCGGGAGAGCCGTTAGCTAGCTAGTGGTGTTCTACTACTGGTGACGCTTAACGCTCCTCGGCTCGGGTTGTCCACCCGGGTAAGCCAGGTCTAGATACCATCTCCTTTAAGATTTGAAAACTTAGAAGAACAAACCATAAGCAATGAATATCCCTAGTAGGCTACGCTTTATTTGCATCATGTGCATTGGACTTAGCGGGACTCGGCACAGGGGTCGGGCCCGTCTAGGATAGGTATCAATTTTTCAGACCAACATGTTCATCTTTATGTGCTATATGTAACATTATTTGGTAGGCTTCACTCAAATGTTGACCGGCTTTAGGATAGATTGATTGAACAGAGGAGAGAGAAAGAGAAAATTTTCAAGTTTTCATAAAATACTCATTTTTTTAAATAAAAATTTGAAAGGTTCAAATATGTAAAATTACAATTTTCAAAATAGTTTTTTAGTTGTTTTAACAGAACTACGCGGGTCTGATTCTCACCGGATGTGAGATACGTAGGCAAACCTCATCGGTTCCGGCCCTCAATTCTCAAAAATTCAAAATTATTTTTCTTTAATTCCTTCTTTAGAAGTTTTTCTTTGAGACATCAAATTTAAAAATCTAAAAATATTTTCTTTCTTATTTAGAAGTCCTTATTAAAAAAAAAAGTTCAAAACCCAAAAATATTTTCTTATTTTTAGAAGTTCTGATAGTCTGAATTCACATAAGAAAAAGAAAAAGAAAAAAAATTAGTTTAGTTTACTTGAGTTCTGATATTACCGAACTACGCAGGTCTGATTCTCACTGGATGTGAGATACGTAGGCAACCTTCATCGGATCCGGCCCCCAATTTCAAAATTTTTTTAAAAAAAAAAAAAAACTTTCTCCCAAAGATTCAAAAAAAAATCGAAATCCAAAAAATGAAAATTCAAAAATATTTTCTTTATTGTTTAGAAGTCTTTCTTTCGAAATTTAAAAAAAAAGAGATAGAGGATTCAAAGTTCAAAAATATTTTCCTTGTTAAGAGCTTTTACGATTAGGTTTTTTTTTTAAAAAGTAAAAAAAAAAAGGAGTTAGCTTATTTATTTTATTCTTGATCTTCCCGAACTACACAAGATCTGATTCATGTCTCCACATGATACGTAGGCAACCCACATCAGGTTCGACCGAATCATTTTGAAAAAAAAAGAGAATATAGTTGTAAAAAAGAAGAAATAAAAGAGAGAGTGTTTATTCTAACACGCTTGTTGTTTTGAAATAAAAGCTAATTAAAGGTGGTCGGTTTGTTGGTTTGCAATGGCGAGTCACGCAAACAATCCAAGATCCTCGGAAGTAAAAGCATCTTCTCAACAAATGGAACAAGCACCATTGTTGTTGATCCAAGATCAAGAAAAGGCAAGTAGGCAAGCTGGCGGTAAAAAAATAAAAAAAATGAAGGCAAATGTGGGATTGACTTTACAAGATTTGAGCAATAGGACATGGCCTGCTCGGGATGATTTGATGATGGGGAATTTGATCCAATATTGAAAGTCATAGTAGCCATTGCCGCGGCAGAAGAGAAACAAAAAACGGGCGCCAACCCTGAAAGCCCTATCAGACGGGAGTCTCGGTAGCCGGTCTTGCTATCTTTTCTGCCTTTCAAGTTATTTCAGTGTGTCATCCAAATGTTTTTAATTTACTATCTTACATTCTGATGTAAATCCTTCCATTTTTTTTTAAATATTCAAATAAATGAAATCAACATTTCATCATCCATGAATGTCTCTTTTCTAATCTTGTCCCTTTCTTTTTTTTCTTCTTCTCTTTTTATTTTCAGCTGTGTTAATGCAGATTTTAATAACATGACATGCTTGCGGACTTCATGCCCAGATCCTAAAACGCTGTCAGATTTCGAAATAATGAACCAAGAAGCATAATGTGTTGAAGATAAGGCTTGTAAGAAAATAAACAAAGAATTGAACCGAAAATGAGATTCCCTCTCTTCGGATCATTGTTGAAGCCGAGAGCGCTGATGAAGATTCAGTCAAGACCCGATTGAAACATTGTCTTTGATTGATGGAAAGTGATTGGCCGGAGGCTACCATGGGCAGTTGTACAACAAAGAATGGCCCATGCTTACGATAAAAAGTACGTCCATAGAAATTTGAAGTGGGGCAACTCGTCCTGAGACATATTCTCCCGCATCATGAAGAAGCTAAGGAAAATTTTGCTCCAAATTGCAAAGGTCCATACATTATAACAAGAGTATTGCATAGGTCCGTTGTATTAGGGAGACATAAAAGGAAATGTACCCAAGACAACAGTCAAATCAGATGCAGTCAGAAGGTACTACGTTTGACTCACTACTCGATGTTAACATTCTCTAATTGGGATGACGAAGGCTTTCTTTCTCACTACCCAAACATCATTAACCTTTTTTCAAGCCCTTTGAACCGGTTCCCTATCTTTGATTACCCTCTTTGGAACTTGGAAGTTATTATTAAATGACAAAGAAAAAAAAACACCAAAAAAAAAGAAAAAAAAAAGAAAAAAAAAAGAAAATCAAAAACAAAGTTCCCTGAACTACGTTCGACTTGATTCCGAAAGGATACGTAGGCAGCCTGTGACGACCCGACCCGTCGTCTCATGTGTTACTGCTCCGTTTCCCCCATTTTATGCTTCTTCATGTTTCATTATCAGTGTTTGGTGTGTTAGAGTTGATTTGGATTGATTTTGGTAGGAAATGAGACACTTAGTCTCTTTAAGGAAGGTTTAAGTTGGAAAAAGTCAACCGGACGTTGACTTATGAGTTAGAAGGTTCGGATGTGAGTTCCGGTGATTCGGTTAGCTTCGGGAAGTGATTTGTGACTTAGGAGTGTGATCAGAAGTGATTTTGGAGGTCCGGTGTAGAATTAGGCTTGAATTGGCGAAGTTAGTATTTTGGCGAATTCCGGTTGATGGGTGAGAATTTGATCCGAGGGTCGGAATGGAATTCCGAGAGTTGCTATAGCTTCGTTAGGTGATGTTGGATATGTGTGCAAATTTTCAGGTCATTCGGACGTCGTTTGGTCGGGTTTTTGATCGAATGCGTAATTCGGAAGTTTTTAAGAAACTTAGGCTTGAATCCGATGTGATTTAATGGTTTTAGCGTTGTTAGATGTGTTTTGAGGATTGGAACAAGTTTGAATGAGGTGTTAGGATGTGTTGGTGTTTTTGGTTGAGGTCCCGGGGGCCTCGGGGTGATTTCGGGTGGCAATCGGAAGGAAATTGAAGTTGGAAATTGCAGGTTCTTGGCTGCAGCAGGTATTTTCGCATCTGCGGAAAGGCAACCGCAGATGCGGTTGCACGGAAGCGGAGAAGGCTTCGCAGGTGCGAAAGAGGGTGATTGAGCAGTTCCGCAGAAGCGGAAGTCGTTTCGCTTAAGCGAGTCCGCAGAAGCGGACATGAGGTCGCAGAAGCGGTTTGACCTGGGGGTGAAGTTTCGCAGAAGCGAGAAATTTTGTCGCAGAAGCGACCCTTGTGATTTAATGAAATTCCGCTTAAGCGGACAAAAACCGCAGAAGCGGTCACGCAGGAGGGGGTTGGGGACCGCAGAAGCGGAAACCCCTGAAGGCCAGTAGGAGTTATATTCATTTTTGCTCCGCGAGGGTTATGTTATTTCCACCATTTTTGAGCGAGCTTTGAGAGCTTTGAGACGATTTTGAAGAGGGATTCAAGGAGGAATGATTAGAGGTCATTTGAGCTCGGATTTGGGAGTTCTTGGTATGTATGGACTCGTGGCGAGACGAGGAATCCGATTCGACGCGCGTGGAGGCCGATTTGATGGGGCTAGGGCGTCGCGAGCTAGAGATTTCGCCGGTTCGAGGTGAGTAATGATTGCAAATGATATCCTGAGGGTTTGAAACCCCGGATTTGCACCTATAGTGCTATATTGAGGTGACTTGCAGGCCAGATAGAGAGCGTGGGGTAGAGCACCGTTGGGGATTGTGACTTGGTCCGTCCCGGTTGTTGATTTTACCGCGTATTTCGCTATGACTTGTTGTTTTTCACTAGGACTTGGGCTTATTGTCATATTTGGGGCTTATTGCCAACTGTTTGAACTCCCTATGAGCTATCATCACTGTTTTCCTCACTATTTAAAATATTATTTGAACTCAGTCCATTGTCATTACACTGTTTCATAAACTCAGCTATATTTTTTTACTCAACCTCGAGTTTTAACTGATATTTGAACTACTGTTTGAGCTGAGCATTATCGTTTCTTTACTGATGCCCGAGGGGCTTATGATTATTTTTGGACTGATTGAGGCCGAGGGCCATATGTGAGGATATGCTGAGTGATGTGAGGAGGCTTTCAGGCCTCGAGTGTATTGTGAGGAGGCTTTCAGGCCTCGAGTGTATTGTGAGGAGGCTTTCAGGCCTCGAGTGTGCTGTGAGAAGGCTTTCAGGCCTCATGTTGATATGTACAGGCTTTCAGGCCTTATGATGATATACCGCTTGGGCTGTAGTAGCCCCTCCGGAGTCTGCACACCCACAGTGAGTGCGGGTACCCATCTAGAGCGGTTAAATTTTAGACGGTGGTAACAATGACACTGTCATACGCGTTTTGGTCATGTAACAATGACTGACCAGTCAGGTAACAATGACTGACCAGTGGTAACAATGGCACTGTAATACGCGTTTTGGTCAGGTAACAATGGCTGACCGGTCAGGTAACAATGACTGACTAGTAACGAAAATCATGCCCGAGGGGCGAACTTTTATGTGCTCATCTTGCATACTTATTTGCATTTTTACCTGCTATGCTGTGTTATTTGTGCCCGAGGGGCAGATTTTCTGTGCTAATCAGCACCAACTATTTTGAATAGCTTTTGGTAATTATTGAAAGGACCATTTTCAAAAGAGACTTGAACTGAGCCGAAACATTCCTAAAGAGTTCTCTGATTTTACTGTTTTCAAGGAAATTGTACCCGGCTTCTGTACAGCCCGTTGGTTGCTTTACGTGATTTCTTGCTGCTCAGTTATTATTTACTTTTATTACTCACTGAGTTGGAAGTACTCACTTTACTCCCTGCACCTCGCGTGCAGTTGCAGGTATCGTTCACCCGGTAGCGGGTTATTAGCGGATTGAAGGTATTGTTATTGTAGCTGAGCAAGGTGACCGCCAGGGTTCGTGGCACCGGATGTTGTCTTTTGTTTTCCAGAAATTTTACTTGTATATATTTATTGGCCTGTAGTTGTGTTAAGGTTTCTTTAGATGCTCGTGACTTGTGACACCCCGGTCGAGTTGTGTTGGGTTGTAAATACTGGTTGTTATTGTCGTTAAGCTGTATTTATCTATTCATTTATGTTTAATAATTGTTAAAGTGAAAGGATTTGGGTTAGTTGGCTGGCCTTGTCTTCACGAGAGGCGCCATCACGACCGGGATGGAAATTGTCGTGACACAGCCTCTCTCTAAGGTTCAGTCACACTAAAAAAAATTCAAATTCCCCAAAAAGTGAAACTAGGGTAGATATTATAATATTTCGGCAATGGTTTTGCCTGAAAGGTTCCAAAGTTGTAACTCAATCCAAATTCTTTTTACCCAAATCCTTTCAAGTCCTTCCGATCAATCGGCGAGAATGTTTATAAAATTAGAGGATACAATCGTTTGGATCCGATACAATCATGTCACGACCCCAACCCCGGTCGTGATGGCGCCCAACACACTGCTAGGCAAGCCCGACCAATTCACAACCTAACC
>NW_017671276.1:239465-263315 GCF_001879085.1 Nicotiana attenuata | reverse complement strand
GTACTAAATACTAGGACTGAGTTCAATTGTCTGAAAATATGGTAAGAAACCAGTAAAAACAATCCCTGAAGGATTCAATCAGTTGGCACGAGGCCAAATTATGACAATTAATCAATTTTTATAAGGATCTCACTAAGCTTCAATCAATTAGGTAGTAATTTTATTAAGCGGGACGGACCAAGTCACGATCCCCGATGGTGCTCTACCCCACGCCCGTTATCCGGCGTGCAAGTCACCTCAACATAGCACTACAATGTGCACATTTGGGGTTTCAAACCCTCAACACAGCATTTACATCTATTACTAACCTCAAGCCGGCCAAAATCCTAGCTCGCTATGCCTTTGCCTCTCAAATTGACCTCCTCGCGCGTCGAATCTGACCAAAACCACAACGAATACGTCACATTATGCTATAGCATCAATACCCAATCGAAAATAATCGAAAAACATCAATAATCCCGAAATTGACAAAACCCGAGCCCCAGGCCCACTTCTCGAAACTCAGAAATTTTTACAGAAAAGTGTTCTTCATCTTCTCCCGATTCCGTACATATAAAGAACACCAAAATCGGAGTCCGTTTGACCCCTCAAATCGACCCCTAAAGGTCTCATAATCTCAGGCCCCAAAATCCTATTTTTCTATTGTTTTTCATGAATTAATGGGTGGGATAATGGTCTATAATCACCCATAAATGAGTTTTAATAATCAAATCACTTACCTCTGTGATACCCACTGATTTTCTCTCTTAAAAATCGCCTCGGAAGCTTCTTCCCGTTCAAAAATTGGAAGAAAACTCGACCTGCTCATTATAGGTATACTGTTCATGCGTTTTACTGCTCCCAATGGATTCCTTGTGAAATTCTAATGAATTTAGGCTTTTGAATCACTCAATTTGACCTTATAATGAAGGAGATATGTAGGTTTTAAGATTTGCAAATAGTGCAGGTATTTTAATACGCCGTCAGGGGCAATTTCGTCATTAACCTGAAAATCTGGGCAACCTTGGTAAAATGGCCATAAAATCCTCATACGATGTCCAAATTCGACGATTCTTTTTGCTACGGGTCCGTAATTACGATACGGATCTAATGCTTCATTTAAAACAGTAATCGGAGCTCATTTGTTCAATATGATATCATTTATGCTTGAAGAAACGACGTCGAAGCATAAGAAAAACGAGCACAATCTCTTGATCTCGGCTCATCTTCTTTAATGATTTCAACTGCAACTGATAATTTCCTTAATACCAACTGCAATTTCTGACTCTGGAGAACCTTTGGCTTTTTCAAACTTTGCCATGACGGTACTTAACCTTTTTCAACTTTATTTTGCCTTTGTGAGCATTTTGCTTTTGACTTCTTTCAAAGTTTTCCATTTCAAAGCATCGGTCAATCATGGCCAGTCAGGGTTGATTTGATGCCCTTGTCGAGGCTGAGCGCCTTTTGAATATATCAACTCGCTTCAAACGAGAACCCTATAAATCGGTCTTGCCATCTTTTCTTTGCCTTAATTTTGGAATAAAGTTAGACCGAAAGGGATTCAAAGAAAAAAATAAACAATGCAATAGAGAATGAGTTTAGAACAAGAGGTGTCCCTTTCAGGGAACAGAAATACGGACTTATCTGGGAGTACATGCAGACTTCAATGAACATGACATGTCTTTTGGACTGGATGCCTGATCTGTATAAACCGTCTGAATCTCAGAAACTTATCACAATTTTTTACTTGAAAGCAGGAAACCTAGATCATGATTGTGTTGATGTTATGGCTGCGTGGATCCTCTTTTTGATCAACAGTGCCCTTTGCGGGTTTTCACTAGCTGATCTCTCTTATTTCTCTTCTCGCCATCGTCTTATAGTGCCCTTTGCAGGTTTTCACTACCAAGACTCTCTCATTTAAATTTTTCTACTTACCATCGCCTTATGGTGCCCGAGGCTTTTCACCAATAAGACTCTCTCATTTTATTTCTCTCATTTTGATTTGTGACGACCCGACCCGTCGTCTCATGAGAACCGCTCTGTTTCCCCCATTTCCTGCTTCGTTATGCTTCATTATCAGTGTCTTGTGTGAACGAGTTGAATTGGGTTGATTTTTGGAAGGAAATGAGACACTTAGTCTCTTTAAGGAAGGCTTGTTTTGGAAAAGTCAACCGGATGTTGACCTATGAGTTAGAGGGCTCGAATGTGGATTCCGAATTCGGTTAGCTTCGGGGGATGATTTGTGACTTAGGAGTGTGATCGGAAGTGATTTTGGAGGTCCGGTGTAGAATTAGGCTTGAATTGGCGAAGTTAGTATTTTGGCGAATTCCGGTTGATAGGTGCGATTTTGATCCGAGGGTCGGAATGGAATTCCGAGAGTTGCTGTAACTTCGTTAGGTGATTTGGGATGTGTGTGCAAAATTGCAGGTTATTCGGAGGTGACCTCCATTTTAAAAACTAAGAAATCTTTCTTTGTTCAGAACAGGAACAGAACAATTTTAAGAAATAGTTTGTGAAAACACGAACACCACCAAGTGAAGTTCTCAAATCCTTGATTTTTTCTATCATACATGTAAACATGCCATTTTTAGTTTCATTATATGTAATCAATACCCTATCTTCAATACAGGGTACAACATCCCCTTGCCTTGTCTTATTGCTAACACAGGGTACTACATCCCCTGGCTGCATTATTTTTTGCCAACATAGGGTACGACATTCCCTAGTTGCATTTCAGAGTGCCACAAGCCTCATTTTATTGCCAACACAGGGTACTACATCCCCTGGTTGCATTTCTTGTTGCAAACATAGGGTACAACATTCCCTAGTAGCATCCTAGAGTGCCACGAGCCTCGTCTTATTGCCAACACAGGGTACTACATCCCCTGGTTGCATTATTTTTTGCCAACATAGGGTACGATATCCCCTAGTAGCATTTCAGAGAGCCACGAGCCTCATTTTATTACCAACACAGGGTACTACATCCCCTGGTTGCATTTTTATTTTCTACATAGGGTACGATATCCCCTAGTAGCATTTCAGAGAGCCACGAGCCTCATTTTATNAGGGTACAACATTCCCTAGTAGCATCCTAGAGTGCCACGAGCCTCATCTTATTGCCAACACAGGGTACTACATCCCCTGGTTGCACTTCTTGTTGCAAATATAGGGTACAACATTCCCTAGTAGTATCCCAGAGTGCCACGAGCCTCATCTTATTGCCAACACAGGGTACTACATCCCCTGGTTGCATTTTTATTTTCTACATAGGGTACGACATTCCCTAGTAGCATCCCAGAGTGAGCCTCATGTTATTGCCAATACAGGGTACTACATCCCCTGGTTGAATTTTTATTTTCCACATAGGGTACGACATCCCCTAGTAGCATTTCAGAGAGCCACGAGCCTCATTTTATTACCAACACAGGGTACTACATCCCCTGGTTGCATTTTTATTTTCTACATAGGGTACGACATTCCCTAGTAGCATCACAGAGTGCCACGAGCCTCATCTTATTGCCAACACAGGGTACTACATCCCCTGGTTGCACTTCTTGTTGCAAACATAGGGTACGACAATCCCTAGTAGCATCCTAGAGTGCTCGAGCCTCATCTTATTTCCAACACAGGGTACTACATCCCCTGGTTGCATTATTTTCTACATAGGGTATGACATCCCCTAGTAGCATTTCAGAGTGCCACGACGCTCATCTTATTTCCAACACAGGGTACTATATCCCCTGGTTGCATTTTTATTTTCTACATAGGGTACGATATCCCCTAGTAGCATTTCAGAGTGCCACGAGCCTCATTTTATTGCCAACACAGGGTACTTCATCCCCTGGTTGCATTTTTATTTTCTACATAGGGTACGATATCCCCTAGTAGCATTTCATTTTATTGCCAACACAGGGTACTACATCCCCTGGTTGCATTATTTTCTACATAGGGTACGACATCCCCTAGTAGCATTTCAGAGAGCCACGAGCCTCATTTTATTGCCAACACAGGGTACTACATCCCCTGGTTGCATTTTTATTTTCTACATAGGGTACGATATCCCCTAGTAGCATTTCAGAGAGCCACGAGCCTCATTTTATTACCAACACAGGGTACTACATCCCCTGGCTGCATTATTTTCTACATAGGGTACGACATTCCCTAGTAGCATCACAGAGTGCCACGAGCCTCATCTTATTGCCAACACAGGGTACTACATCCCCTGGTTGCATTTTTATTTTCTACATAGGGTACGACATCCCCTAGTAGCATTTCAGAGTGCCACGAGCCTCATCTTATTGCCAACACAGGGTACTACATCCCCTGGTTGCACTTCTTGTTGCAAACATAGGGTACGCCATTCCCTAGTAGCATCTCAGAGTGCCACGAGCCTCATCTTATTGCCGACACATGGTACTACATCCCTTGGTCGCATTACTTTCTACCTACATAGGGTACGACATCCCCTAGTAGAATCTCAGAGTGCCACGAGCCTAATCTTATCGTCAACACAGGGTACTACGTCCCCTGGTTGCCTTCCTTCTTGTTAACACAGGGTACGCCATCCCCTATTATTTAAAAAATGCATGTTTTTTTAATTTCTTTATTCTGCAATAGCAAAGATAGTTTCATGTGTTTTCAATAACTCACAAAAATTTCCTAGTGCAAACTTGGGCAGAAAATTTTTGTTCGTGTTGTTTGTTTGTGTTGGTTTGTAGGTTTTTCTACAAAGCATGGATTAGATGTGCAAAAAATAAGATTCCAGCTCTTGCCGAAGAAAATGGAATGTTCGATCTCAATACCAGCAGCAACCAGCTTGGACATAATGTATGCAGAGACATAGGGTCTCAAGATCCATCTTCCCATCATCTAATCAAGAAATAAGCATGCGAGAATATTTCACAGTCTATTGCATCGGGAGCATCAAGTTTCCGTCTAAAGTCAATTGAAGAAGCAAGTCAAGAATCAATACAAGACTCCAGATGACATATAGATAGGAATTTTGTAACTCTTAGATTTCAAGAGTATGTAATTTTCTTTTCATTTTGATGTAATAGTAGGAACCGCGGATCAGTACCTCGACGGAACCTCGGTGGACTCTCCACCTAAGTATACTCCATCACTCTTCTTTCTACTTGAACTACACGTGACCTGATTCCCTTATAACCCGGGATATGTAGGCTGCTTAAAACCAAGGCTCGGTCGCATCTCTTTCTTTATCTTATTTTCCTTTTTAATAATAGTGAGGCCAAAAATTAGTCACCTTGTTCATATTTCTTTGCCTGAAAACTCTTCATGTTTCCAAGCAAAGAGGGGCATGCTGTGAACAACTAATTTTTGATCACACCTAAATTTTATTATTTTTAGCATAAATATTTCTTTTAAAATCTAATATTCATATTTTAAACTTTTATTTTTACTTTTAATAGGTTTATATAAAATTAAAAAAAATTACAAAAAAATGTTCATGTACTTATAGTACAAATTTTATTTCTAATTGTATGGAGAAAAGAAAATTTACAAAAAAAAAAATATATTGGTTTCTTTTAATTTATATTTTTACAAGTAAGCTAGTTCCTTATGTATTTTCTTTGTATCATTCAAATTATAGTGTAAATATTTAATTTAGTTTATTTATATTTATTTTTTTCTTTGTCTAAAAGAAGTAGGTTAACATTTTTATTTATGTATTTTAACTTATCTTTCTTTAAAATAAATAAAAAAGAGTAAAAAATATTAAAATAAAATTTTGCTAAACTATCAGCCATTTCCATCACGTCATTTATACAAATAACTCCCTCACTCACTTTGTTTATTTTCATTTTTTTTCCTAATTAACAACCATGACTCCCTCCTCCCAAAGCCCCATTTTCTCCAACTCCATCATTATCTCCACATTTTCCCTTACATATCTCACCACAGATCCATCCCATATTGCCACTCCCCTCACGTCTCCTACTAACTTACCCATGATCTTCCCCCCACTTCACAAAAATACCAGTTTCTTATCACCATATAAGTGAGGACTAGACAAACGAAAGGGAGAGGCTGAAAAAAAAAAGAAATAGAAAACACAGAGTAAAGAAAAAGAGTGAAAAACGAGAGGAAAAGCTTCTTGAAACACCACAAAATAGCAAGCACCCACGAATATATCTGAGTTCTCGGTCGGGTTTGCGGTTTCCGGTCAAGCTTATTTTGTGTTTAGTGATCTTCGGCTTCTGGTTGCTTTTGTTCGATTGAGATTGTTGGGATTTTGGAGTAGTATTTTGGTGGATATTCCTTGTATTATTGAAAGAAAAATTCTACTTCAAAGGTCAGTATGATTCTCATTTTTAGTAGTATTTGTTGTGAATTTTCCATGGTTTAAATGCCAAGTTGTATATAGTAATATGGTATTTTCATAATAGTTTATTCATCTCAAATTTGAGAATTCATGTCCAGATTTCATTGATGCCTTTTCATTTTGTTTTCTTCTTTTCGTTCTTTTTTTTTTTTTGTTTCTTCTTTCTATCCATCTTTTTGTTTAAACTACTCTCTCCTAAATTGCTAACTTTTTACGGCACTCATCGGTTTCTTTTCTTTCTTATGTCTTTGCTTAAATTAGTGTGATATAAATTTTTTGAAGAATTAGAAGCAAAAGTTTGCTTCTGGCCAGTTTCTTTCTTTTCTCGTTTTTGCTGTGCGTCCCTTGATTTTTTTTTTTTTAGTCATATGATCATATGTTTCACACTTTATTTAATACCTTTGGTAGTTTTCGCTGTCAACGATGCTAAACCTTTTTCTGTTTCAAAGAGTAATATTTGGGCTCTTTAGGAGTCAGAGAAAAAAAAAAAAAAGCTTATTTTTCATCCTTTTAAACCTCCAAGGCACACTAGAAGACAATAGCAATATAAAGAGAATACGTTAAGTACAAAACTTTTTATAGGATATGTTTGTTATATTAATCAAATTATGCTAAGTTACTAACTAAAGATATCAAGGATGAGAATTTTGTACCATTTTCTTTGCAACTGAGTATATTTAGGTCCCATGCCTAATTAGAATAGTAAGCTTGAAGATAACCGGCCATTTTTCATGTATTTTGGTATTTGTTATTGTGATTAGCTTGTGATTTAGGGTGTTTGAATTGTTTAAAGATAAGGCCCGAAATTAAAATTTATTCCGTTTCATAAGTCTCATATTGTTTGTAGCGTCAACCATAGAAGAATAAATTTGGGGTAATAAGTTTTATTGTACAGTTATTGAATTCTATGAGATTTTGGTCTTGGATAGCCATTGTTGAGAAAGAAGGAATTAAAAACTTTTGATTAGTTAAATATATTAAATTAAATATTGGGTGTTGGTTTTATTTGATAATTTAGGTCATTAGTTAGTTTATTTTATATATCACGTAGTAAATCTGTTTGGGATTATTTTTTTTTTTTTAGAATTCATTGAGTATATATTTTTTTAAACAAATCATAACATCTACAGTTTTAAAACACTAGAAAAACTTTAGATGTACTTTAAATATTAGCCCATGTGTTCATACCCGAACCTTGGATTTATATGCTTAAATAATAAAAGGATCATGTGCGCATTCTGCGTCTTGATGCCTTTAAATTTAAAATAATTATGTTATAACCATGTGTACATTCCGTACCTTGGTTTAATATTTAATTTCAAGGAAGTGCCCTGTGTGCGTACCGCATCTAGGTCAAAACAATTAATAAAATACAATAATTAATTAACCGGTATTAAATAATTCATAATCAACAAAATACAATAATAGCTAAAAATTGATTTAAGCCTTACATTAGTCAATAGAAGCGACCGTGCTAGAACCACGGGACTCGAGGGGTGCCTTACACCTTCCCCTCGGTCAACAGAATTCCTTACTCAGTCTTCTGTTTCGCAGACCATAAATTAAGAGTCAAACATTCCTTTTGAAAAGGGATTAGAATAAAAGGTGACTTGGAACACCAAAACTCAATTCCAAGTGGCGACTCTAAATAATAAATAATTCCTTTTCAAAACGTCACTTCAATTGGAAAATTCTTCTAACTCAACCTCGTAATAGGGTTGTGTGGCAAAAAAGAGGTGTGACAATCGTTATTTTGTACACAAAATGCAACTTTGTCATGTCCTTTACAAATGTATTTGTAGAGATATTTCACAACTTTGATGTCGGAGCACACTTCAACATTTATGTGACAGTTGAATTTCCCAAGTATATAAGGATTGTAAGGAACAACCCAGGAGTTATCTAAATATTGTTCTCTTACTTTCACAACTTCCCCTGTATTTCGTCTTCTGTAAACTAGATAAGAATCATTTCCTTTCGATGTTTGATCGGCAAACATTTTTGGATATTTGAACTTGCAGTAACCCTTTTTTTTTCATGCAAGAATTTGTTGGATCTAAACTACCGCAAGGACCATGCATCATATGCTTAATGACAAGCTTACGCAAATCTGGTTCTACTTTACCATTTAGTAATTCTGCTCTAATTATATCATCTTATGCTTCTGCTGTCAACAGTTTGTGCTCATTACCTAATATAATGAGAAAATGAACATGGGGTAAACCTCGTTTTTGAAACTCCACAGTGTACATAGAAGCAACAACTTTTCCAAAGATATTTCATTTTAATATATCTGTCTTCAGCTCTTCTATTTTAGCCCTGAACACTCGAGTAATCAAATCAGGTCTATTTTTTGCCTCGTCAGTTGACCATAGTTGTTCTTTTATTTTCATCCAAGATGGGCTACATGTCATAGTTATAAATAAATCAGGTTTCCCGAAACGTTGAACTAATGCAATAGCATCCATATAACGTTGGCGCATATCTCTAGGACCTCCTATGAAAGAGTTTGGCAAAAATGTTTGTTTTCCAACATTAGAAGCATCTCGTTCGCCAAGTTTTAGAATATCAAGAAGTCTTTGCAGTATACCCATTCTGAACAAATCTTGGTTGAACGAAACAAAGTCCAACCTTTGTGTCTCCAATTTTATATATTCATCAACTGAATACTGCTGGAATAACCTTCCGGTATGCAAAATTTCATCTTCATCATCGTTCCTCATCTGAAGTTTATAACAGTAGTATTCACGAACTGAAACGACATCTCTTTTGCGTTTTCATTTTTGAAGAATTTGAGCTTCCATATCAAGATTATCCATTAACAGAGGTGAAACTTTTTATATTTGGCAATTGTTCAAATTCAAGAGTACGACTTCTAGGAATATTTTCTGGTTTGGGGAGCTTTTTAGTACCACAATGCCACCCGCTTTGACCATGTGGAAATAACAGCGGGTACTGTAAAGGGTCATAGCACCCAAAATAATAGTTCACTCTTTGTGTCCTGTCACTGTGAGTATAAATTTGAAGATGTAGTGCATGAATAACAGAACCATCATATTCATCAACCCATATTGCTGCAATTTCAATAGTAGTAGGCATATAATATACACGTTGATCCAATCCAGCTTCACATTTTAGTGCTATATGATAGTTTTGCAAGTTCGACATGTCCGTTAAGGATCGCAGAAACATTGAGTATGGATTATCCTTTAGTATGTCCATCAGTTTCTTCACTGCTGATTCATTTAATTTATCTGAACAAACCATTCTATTTTCAAGCTCATTTGCATTATCATAAAAGTAGAGTTGCAAATTTCTCGGCCCTCTTTCTCTGGGATATAAATCATCTATCAAGTGATACATCTGTTCTTGAACCCTAAATGTATAGATACCACGGTATTTGTTGGCTAAATCTTTGTCATAATTGACACCAAGTGACGTAAAGGCAAACATATTATTATATGTTTTGATGTACGTTCGAAAGTGCTTGGATTCTGCGTTGTTCCCATATATAAATTTCTCAGTTTAGCTGGCATTTGATGGGAGGATAACTTCACTGTACCACTACTACAGCAAAATCCAGGGGGTTCATACTCAAATATTTTCGCATGACAGAATTTACAATTTGGAACCCTTTTTAACAGAATATAATCAGAACGTAGTTGATTAATTATTAATCGTGGTTTTTTTATTCCTTAGACGGCCTGCATATTTCAAATAACTTTAAGAGAAACAGACCAAAGAAGTGATAAAACCAGCTAAGGGTGATGGTGATACGAACCTTTAGTTGTAACTGTTTTAGAGGTTAAAGCACATGATTCATTTGCAGTTCCTGATGTTGAGCCTGGTTCAAGATAATTTTCAATTACATATTTGCGCATAGTAAACATAGAAACATAAATGATCAGTGTAAATTAATAGCCCTACCTTTTTCAGAAATAGGGGCTGGAAATATCGCGGTGGACTGCGAGATAGTCTGAACTCGTACTGCAACATAAAATTTACTTCACTCTCAACTGGAAAACATAAAAAGGTTCTTCACGCGCCCATAATTCGAGGCCACACATTCAGTCACAATGGAAATCAAACACTCGATGGTTCATCTATCATCCACAAGACCTTCCTCGTCACTTCCAAGTCATATAGATACATCTCGCAACACTAACATACTCATCACATAGTTATCCAGCCGTCACTCCCACTAATAGGGACCATACCGAACATGTAAGTTCAAAACACTTGCTCACACAATCAGCACCTCGGCGCTCAAGCCATAGGCAAAGATCCGGCCTCAAGTCCTCTAGACTGGCCCGGCATAAACTCACAGATATTGCATCTCGCCCCTCGATCGGGGAATCACAAACCATCAAGGCACATATGATACTGAGCGCTCATGCGCGCATACGAACACGTGGAAGGAATTTCAAGAGTTACTTTTCTAGCTGAATCAAAGGACGCACGATAAGAATTCAAGGATGCGAAGTTTTTCCTAAAGGTTCTGCAGCCTCTCGAGGATAAATACAGACGTCTCCGTACCGATCCGCGAGACTCTACTAAACCTGCTCATGACTCGTGAGACCTAGTAACCTAGGCTCTGATACCAACTTGTCACGACCCAAACCTGGACCCGGTCGTGATGGCGCCTCTCGTGGGGACAAGGCCAGTCAACTAAACTCAATTCATCCTTTTAAAAAGTTAAACAGTTCATAAGCAGTTTAAATATGATTTAATAATATTAATTAGCGAAAGTACAACCCGACACAGCCCAAACCGGGATGTCACAAGTCACGAGCATCTATTAGAGTGTAAATCCAACCACAAGGCCTAAAATATACAAAGCCAGAATAATGAACAAAAGGGAGAAAAGCGGTGCTGCGAACGCTGGCAGTCACCTCGCTAACTCCTATGACTCTGCTTCTGATCAGTCAAAACCCGCTACCGGGTGCATAAATACCTACATCTGCACACGAGGTGCAGGGAGTAAAGTGATTACTCCAACTCAGTAAGTAATAAAGGTAAATAACAACTGAGCGGTAAGAAATCACGTATGACAAATCATCATGCTATATAGAAGCAGTGTAAACCCTTTTTAGAAAAACAGTGAAGCTATGAAATCTTTAGCGAAACACCTTAGCTCAGTTTAAACCTCTTTTAAAAATGACTTTTTTAGCGGTTACGTTAATGAATGCAAAACAAATAGTGCAGATGAGCACAGAATTTCCGCCCCTCGGGCACAACACTCAGTTATCAGATAATGCCAGAATATCAGGCAAATATTGCAAAGAGTAGCACAAACAACAGATAATGGCAGACAAATGAAATAAAGTAAACATACAGAACTGTACTAGTACCGCTGCGGCGTGCAGCCCGATCCATTTATCGTCGACGGAGCTCACTGGGGGTGTGTAGACTCCGGGAGGGGCTCCTTACGGCCCAAGCGCAATAACAAGCCATCTCGTGGCATCAATCATGGCCCTCGGCCTCATATCAATATCAGTACGACACTGTGCGGCGTGCAACCCGATTTACAAGTATCCTCACAATACAGGCCCTCGGCCTTACCCAGTCAAAGATCACACAAACCACTCAGGCAACAGTAAAACATGATGCTCAGCCCAAAATATTATTGGAAATATCATTTCAAGTGTTAAATTACAATAGACTTGGCTGAGTTTTAAAACATTGGAAAATGCATGACTGAATTCAAGTATAAATCAAAACAGTGAGGAATCATCAACAACAAATCCCCGGAGGGTTCAAATAGCTGGCACGAAGCCCAAATATGGCAATCAGCCCAAATTATGATGATAACAAGTAATTTCAGTCAAATACGTTGTAAATTCATCAATCGGAATGGACCAAGTAACAATCCCCAACGGTGCTCTACCCCACGCTCGCTATCCGGCGTGCAAGTCACCTCAATATAGCATTACGATGTGCAAATTCAGGGTTTCAAACCCTCAGGATATCATTTACAATCATTACTCACCTCGAACCGGCTAAATCCCTAGCTCGCGACGCCTTTGCCTCTCGAATCGGCCTCCACGCGCGTCGAATCTAACCAAAATCAGAACGAATACGTCACAATATGCTAAGGAAACAATACCCAATCGAAAACAATCGAAAAATATCAAAATCAGCAAAAACCTGAGCCCCGGGCCCACTTCTCGAATCTCAGAAATTTTTACACCAACGGGTTCTTTATCTCGCCACGAGTCCATACATACCAAGAACTCTCAAATCCGAGCTCAAATGACCCATCAAATCCCAGTTAAAAATTTAGAAATCCAAGCCCTAGTTCTTCCAATTTTAGCCAAGTTTCCATGAATTCCAAGGTTAATTTCACAATATAATCGTGCTTTTAGATCATAGGACTCACCTCCAATCAATCCCAGTCGAAACCCTCTTCAATTCCTCCCAAAAAGCTCTCAAGGTGCTCGACAATGGAGGAAAATAACTTAGGCTCGCGGATGAAATATCATTAAAAACCCTTCTGCCAGCTGACATTTTACTCTATGCGAACGTGAGGCCCACTCGCGTTCGCGATGAACAAACTTTTCCACTGACCATTTTACGCGAACGCGAAGCCCTGGATCCCTAAACCTACACGAACGCGTCCCTCAACCGCGAACGCGAAGAACAACTCACCACTGGACCTCAGCCCTTATACGCGAACGCGAAGACCTTCACGCGAACGCGATGCCTGATTTCCTAACCTTCCACGATCGCGAGGCCTCAAACGCGAACGCGAAGGCCTAAATTCCTGGCCCTCAAATTCCTTCTACGCGTTCGCGACTCACCCTACGCGAACGCGAAGGGTTAAACCTCTGCAACACTGAACTGAAAAACCTGCAACTCCCAAATGCCAAAATTGGTCCGATTGACCATCCGGAACTCACCCGAGGCCCCCGGGACATCAACCGAAAGCACCAACACATCCTAAAACATCACCCAAACTTGTTTCAATCCTCAAAACACCTCAAACAACACCAAAACCATCAATTCACATCGGATTCAAGCCTAAGTTCTTCTAAAACTTCCGAAACACGCATTTGATCAAAAACCCAATCAAAACACCTCTGAATGACCTGAAATTTTACACACACAACCCAAATCACCTAACGAAGCTACATAAACTCTCGAAATTCCATTCCGACCCTCGGATCAAAATCTCACCTATCAACCGGAATTCGCCAAAATACTAACTTCGCCAATTCAAGCCTAATTTTACACCGGACCTCCAAAATTACTTCTGATCACACTCCTAAGTCACAAATCATCCCCTGAAGCTAACCGAATTATCGGAATTCATATCTGAGCCCTCTAACACAATAGTCAACACCCGGTTGACTTTTCCAAACTAAACCTTCCTTAAAGAGACTAAGTGTCTCATTTCTTGCCAAAACTTCTCCAAACCAACTCGATCACACAAGACATGGATAACGAAGCATAAAGAAGCAAAAAATGGGGAAAACGGGGCGGTAACTCATGAGACGACGGGTCGGGTCGTCACATCCTCCCCAACTTAAATAAACGTTCGTCCTCGAACGTACCCAGAGTTGTTCTAAAAGCCAGACACTCGCTGAATAACCTCACCATACATATACCCGGCGGTGATCCCACGTCACCCTATCTCATATAGGTCCGACAACACCTTTTAACTCAAATTACACAATCCAATCTAGCCCATAAACCATAGAACCACATTTTCACTTCTAAAACCATCAATATGATCAAAACCTCACACCTATACTTTGAATAGACCCGAACTAGCTGTAGTAACCCATGCCTGCAACTTGAAGTGCAATTATCCGATATACCATGTAACTCAAACACATGTAGCGATAACTTCCATTCACAGCAGCTGCACACAACACCCGAATACCGGTAGAAACCTCTTATCAACTAAAGTCTCATTCCAACACTTCCATATACTGCCAATGATAAATGAAACACGCAATAAATCATAACCATCTCTCAGATCGGTCATCCATAAGGTTACTTCTCCTTGGCAAGGACCATAGCAAATTTCTGAACCGAACCTCGATATTTAACCATCAAACATGCTGAAATCGAATCCGTTTGTATTCATTACAGGCCCCAACGATCTCGTCTACTCTAACACATTTACTCTGGTGACATGATGCACCAAGACAGGCTAAGGCCACACATTGCGCAGTCCGCGCACCAATAAGCAACAATCCGAACATACTCCCATCATGACACTGACTCAAACGAAAGAGCCGTACCGCAAGCTCACCGATATCATCACATCACACGGCTGAGAACCCGTCTCACATCATAGAAATAGAACACACAAATTTGACTCGCAAGGTCATATTTCCATACAGCTTTGCTGCCACGTGCGATCCTATCCAAATACTGCTCCACATGAAATACCTCAAGTCACTATGCTCAAAATCCATAACCATGCTCAATTGATGTCTGGAACCAAAGAAAATCATTACACCCACAGTAAAACAAATAACATATACCACGCAAACCCGATAGAACATAACCGGTACGTCATTCACCGAGTAACTCCCAATTACTCTTCCGGCTCGACTTCCACTATGAAACCCCAATGGAACCGCACCATATGTGCCCATAACCAACAAATCATAACGCCTCGCAACGCAAAAAGGAAACTCATAGATCTTCCCAGATCACTAACAAACTCAATAGCGATCGACCCAACCTATCCCTCAACAATACCGTTCGGGGCCAACCAAGCCGACTCAAGCTAGAACACGCATCCACATTGGCCTGCCAACGAACTCATTATCAAGGAAGCCCGAAGCTGCTCCTTCCACTACTACAACTCCTACCGAAGCCATATGATACGGTGCCCGGCACCAAATCAATACCGAAATCTGCAACCTCGCCCGGCGACATGCCCGGCCACAAGAAACGCATCTGAAAAGCCCCTCAACACCGGAACTGAATCAATGGTAGAAACCTCTGCGCTGACATCCATCACGAAAGCCCAATTAAGAAAAGCAATCCTTCCCAGCTGTCAGCTGGGTCTTTGAAATATAAACCACTCTGCCACAACATAATCCGACGCATCTCGCCACTCAACCCGTGGCGTCTCCGGCATAGCCCATAGCGCAATAGTCCAGAATAACCCAACACTGAGACAACCAGTCTACACCCCAATATCATATCCAAAATCTAACATACCAAGCAAAGAAAGATCTACTCGGGCCTCCAGATCCCGGTAGTCACTAAATAGTATCGATGCACACGATCTACAACCACAACATAGTCTGAATATGAGAACTTCCGGTCTCCAACTCCACGTAGCACACCAATCACCATACCCGATTCCAAATTCCACCGTACGAATACATGCACACGTTTAATACCCAATCATTCCACGATAGATACTCAAAAATTTTCCCTGTGCCACCAAGCAAACCCGAATGCCACCAGTTGATCCAACAAGAAAATGCCGCATTACTACCGAAATATCATCAGTTTAATCACATTATCCTTTTTCTGAGACATATACTCTCGTCAAATCACTTCCAATTAGCAGTACCATTTCCTTGATTATCTGAGGCTACTCGTTGCCTAAGAGTTTTATGAACTTTCTTTCAGAACTGAACTGTAACCTAGCACACGTCAGTCTCGGTCCTCCACAACATACCGCATATACCATACCATCCAAGGATGACATGAAAACTTTTATCTCCCTTCCGAGCCACAGACATCTACGCACTCAACTAGTCAAGAACTTCCATTGATCCCATCTAGAAGAAGATCATTACTCATCCCATGCCTCTCACATTCGTAGAAAATGCACCTTCTCCAACCACGGTAGAGATCAACAAGAACTCTTCCAATTCCGTTTGCACAAATTAAACTGCCAGGACTGAATCCTTCTAACTAGACCAAGCTAAGCAAGCCATCAAAACCCAAGAGCATTGCTGCAAAATACCTGTAAGAATCCATTACCTCGAACACATACAAAGAATTAATCATATCCTTACCATACCGATTCGGTCTACTATCAAGCTACTCCATCTACCTAAATTTCCTTCCGATTCATCATCAACTTGATATTCCCTCTTGTTGTAGCACCACAATGCCTCAACCCAGGCTTACCACACGAGACCCCAACATAGAACCACACTGCCTAAGACCCATAAGCCGCTGAAAACTCTCTCAATTATTCCCAGAAACACTACGCTCCAGAATACTTTACTCTGAAGAACTTCCTGTGAATCAAAATCTGTTACCTTTACCTTCCTGATACGGGTACATAGAATCCCATAATTAACATAGGAATACCATAAGTCTTTACCTCTTCCAATGAAAACTCAGTCTCCAACCACCTCTATAACTTTAAAATGCCCGATTGTTTCCTGTAGAATCTTCAACACATTAGAGCCATTCTCGAGAGTCATTCATTCTTCTTCAAACTGCAATTTACCTAATCACACGAACAGAACCACCCGTGCCTCATTAGCACGCTAACACCGTAGGATATGACCTCATCCCAATACAAACAAACATCTTCCTGCTCCATGCACTGAGCATTCTTTACCAACAACAGCTTAAGACATCCTGTGATTCTCATACCTCTACGAAGCACCATATAACCTTTGTCAAAATTTTCCTTCACTCGTGCCATCCTCGGCTCAATTTCCGCAACCAGAACTGATTCGCCAGCATGTCTCAAACTGAACCAGCATAGCACATAACCGTGCAATCAGCTAATCAATAGTAACCTCCCCAACTTGGCTCGAAGCCATAGATCAAAACGCACAATAACTCATAACACATATACTCCATTGCTGCCTTAATACCATAGTGAGATTAAACTCAATCCTTCATAAGCTTGTGGAAACACAAATTAACTCTTCTGCAAATCTCGCATTCACTCACACAACAGTCAAGCCCACTCTCTAGGCGATCCAATTTAGATTTCAACACATTTTTTTTTCACTTGTAAATGAGGTCTTCTAATAGATAACATAAGGATCACACAACTTTAGAACACTCCGCAGGAGATGACCCACCTACTTTGCCTCCAACTAACATTTCTGTATACCTTCCACCGTCATACACATTACACAGTTACTTAGCCTTCCTGAGTCTGAACTCGTACCGCAACATAAAATTTACTTCACTCTCAACTGGAAAACATAAAAAGGTTCTTCACGCGCCCATAATTCGGGGCCACACATCCAGTCACAATGGAAATCAAACACTTGATGGTTCATCTATCATCCAGCAGACCTTCCCCGTCACTTCCAAGTCATATAGATACATCTCGCAGCACTAACATACTCATCACATAGTTATCCAGCCGTCACTCCCACTAACAGGGACCATACCGAACATGTAAGTTCAAAACACTTGCTCACACAATCAGCACCTCGGCGCTCAAGCCATAGGCAAAGATCCGGCCTCAAGTCCTCCAGGCTGGCCCAGCATAAACTCACAGAGATTGCATCTCGCCCCTCGATCGGGAATCACAAACCATCAAGGCACATATGATACTGAGCGCTCATGCGCGCATACGAACACGTGGAAGGAATTTCAAGAGTTACTTTTCTAGCCGAATCAAAGGACGCACGATAAGAATTCAAGAATACGAAGTCTTCCTAAAGGTTCTGCAGCCTCTCGAGGATAAATACAGACGTCTCCGTACCGATCCGCGAGACTCTACTAAACCTGCTCATGACTCGTGAGACCTAGTAACCTAGGCTCTGATACCAACTTGTAAGGACCCAAACCCGGACCCGGTCGTGATGGCGCCTCTCGTGGGGACAAGGCCAGCCAACTAAACCCAATTCATCCTTTTAAAAAAAAGTTAAACAGTTCATAAGCAGTTTAAATATGATTTAATAATATTAATTAGCGGAAGTACAACCCGACACAGTCCAAACCGGGGTGTCACAAGTCACGAGCATCTTTTAGAGTGTAAATCCAACTACAAGGCCTAAAATATACAAAGCCGGAATAATGAACAATAGGGAGAAAAGCGGTGCTGCGAACGCTGGCAGTCACCTCGCTAAATCCTATGACTCTGCTTCTGATCAGTCAAAACCCGCTACCGGGTGCATAAATACCTGCATCTGCACACGAGGTGAAGGGAGTAAAGTGAGTACTCCAACTCAGTGAGTAATAAAGGTAAATAACAACTGAGCGGTAAGAAATCACGTATGACAAATCATCATGCTATATAGAAGCAGTGTAAACCCTTTTTAGAAAAACAGTGAAGCTATGAAATCTTTAGCGAAACACCTTAGCTCAGTTTAAACCTCTTTTAAAAATGACTTTTTCAGCGGTTACGCAAATGAACGCAAAACAAATAGTGAAGATGAGCACAGAATTTCTGCCCCTCGGGCACAAATAGCTGGCACGAAGCCCAAATATGGCAATCAACCCAAATTATGATGATAACAAGTAATTTCAGTCAAATACGTTGTAAATTCATCAATCGGAATGGACCAAGTAACAATCCCCAACGGTGCTCTACCCCACGCTCGCTATCCGGCATGCAAGTCACCTCAATATAGCACTACGATGTGCAAATTCGGGGTTTCAAACCCTCAGGATATCATTTACAATCATTACTCACCTCGAACCGGCTAAATCCCTAGCTCGCGACGCCTTTGCCTCTCGAATCGGCCTCCACGCGCGTCGAATCTAACCAAAATCAGAACGAATACGTCACAATATGCTAAGGAAACAATACCCAATCGAAAACAATCGAAAAATATCAAAATCAGCAAAAACCCGAGCCCCGGGCCCACTTCTCGAATCTCAGAAATTTTTACACCAACGGGTTCCTTATCTCGCCACGAGTCCATACATACCAAGAACTCTCAAATTCGAGCTCAAACGACCCATCAAATCCCAATTTAAAATTTAGAAATCCAAGCCCTAGTTCTTCCAATTTTAGCCAAGTTTCCATGAATTCCAAGGTTAATTTCACAATATAATCGTGTTTTTAGTTCATAGGACTCACCTCCAATCAATCCCAGTCGAAACCCTCTTCAATTCCTCCCAAAAAGCTCTCAAGGTGCTCAACAATGGAGGAAAATAACTTAGGCTCGCGGATGAAATATTATTAAAAACCCTTCTACCAGCTGACATTTTACTCTATGCGAACGCGAGGGCCCACTCGCGTTCGCGATGAACAAACTTTTCCACTGACCAATTTACGCGAACGCGAAGCCCTGGGTCCCTAAACCTACGCGAATGCGTCCCTCAACCGCGAACGCGAAGAACAACTCACCACTGGACCTCAGCCCTTATACGCGAACGCGAAGACCTTCACGCGAACGCGATGCCTGATCTCTTAACCTTCCGCGATCGCGAGGCCTCAAACGCAAACGCGAAGGCCTAAATTCCTGGCCCTCAAATTCCTTCTACGCGTTCGCGACTCACCCTACGCGAACGCGAAGGGTTAAACCTCTGCAACACTGAACTGAAAAACCTGCAACTCCCAAATGCCAAAATTGGTCCGATTGACCATCCGGAACTCACCCGAGGCCCCCGGGACCTCAACCGAAAGCAGCAACACATCCTAAAACATCACCCAAACTTGTTTCAATCCTCAAAACACCTCAAACAACACCAAAACCATCAATTCACATCAGATTCAAGCCTAAGTTCTTCTAAAACTTCCGAAACACGCATTTGATCAAAAACCCAACCAAAACACCTCCGAATGACCTTAAATTTTACACACACAACCCAAATCACCTAAAGAAGCTACAGAAACTCTCGGAATTCCATTCCGACCCTCGGATCAAAATCTCACCTATCAACCGGAATTCGCCAAAATACTAACTTCGCCAATTCAAGCCTAATTCTACACCGGACCTCCAAAATTACTTCCGATCATACTCCTTAGTCACAGATCATCCCCCGAAGCTAACCGAATCATCGGAATTCATATCCGAGCCCTCTAACACAATAGTCTACACCCGGTTGACTTTTTCAAACTAAACCTTCCTTAAAGAGACTAAGTGTCTCATTTCTTGCCAAAACTTCTCCAAACCAACTCGATCACACAAGACACGGATAACGAAGCATAAAGAAGCAGAAAATGGGGAAAACGGGGCGGCAACTCATGAGACGACGGGTCGGGTCGTCACATCAATGTTTTAGAAATTGCTTTAGACAAAGCTCTAGATCATTAAATGTTCCACAGTTATGTGCCACATTTGTTATTCGTGATACAAAGAAACTACGATGCACATTTCCGTGGACGTAGCGGACTTTACTTTGTTTGTCGAACAAAACACTAAGGGGTCGTTTGGTTGCCGGTTAGAGTTATGCAGGTATTAGTTATACATGTATTAGTTATGCAGGGATTAGTTATGCAGGGATAAGTAATGCAGGGATTAGTTATGCAGGTATTAGTTATGCAGAGATTATTTTTTTGAATGTTTGGTTTGTTGTATTAGAAATTGATATACATTATATAAATTTTAAAGTAAAATGCTTGTTTACAACTATACCCCTGGCCTTCTTTTGCATTGTTTTTTCTCTCTTTCCATTTATGTAGGAAACAATTTAGTTAGGAACTTTGGGTGTTACTTTCACTTCTTCGTCATACTACTGAACTATGTGAAGTTTAGACATATTTGATTTTCACTTCTTAGTTTTGGTATTTCCATTTTCTAGTGGCTTCTCCAGTTTGCTTTTGCTAGTTTGTTCTTTAAAAATGAGAGAAGACAAGGTATATAGTTGGCAAGTGAAAGCAAGTGAAACCTGTTGACGGGTTGGCAGAGAAATAAGGAAGCCTTATGTGTAAAGTGATCGGGGTAAATTTATCATTTCAGTATTTTNTCTCATAACGCCCTTTGTCGGGTGAAACCTTCAGCAAGACCTTCTCACCAATCATATAGGATACATCTCGGACCTTCCTGTCCGCATAACTCTTCTGCCTCGACTGCGCTGTACAGAGTCTCTCCTGAATCACCTTCACCTTCTCCAATGCCTCCTGAACCAGATCTGTCCCCAACAATCTAGCCTCCCCGGGCTCGAACCAACCAACTGGAGATCTACACCGCCTCCCATACAAGGCCTTATACGGTGCCATCTGAATGCTGGACTGATAGCTGTTGTTGTAGGCAAACTCCGCAAGCGGTAGAAACCGATCCTATGACCCTCCAAAATCAATAACACAGGCGCGTAACATATCCTCCAATATCTGAATGGTGCGCTCGGACTGCCCGTCCGTCTGAGGGTGAAAGGCTGTGCTCAACTGTACCTGTGTACCCAACTCTAGCTGAGCAGCCTGCCAAAACTGAGAGGTGAACTGAGTGCCCCGATCTGATTTGATGGAAACTGGGACACCATGCAACCGAATAATCTCCCGAATATAAATCTCTGCCAGCCGCTCTGAAGAATAAGTAGTACAAACCGGAATGAAGTGCGCGGTCTTGGTCAGCCTATCTACAATCACCCAAATAGCATCTGCGGATGCAAGCCACCCGGTCTCTGATGCTCATATTTCACCTGCTGACAATTAAGACACCGGGCTACATACTCCACAATATCTCTCTTCATCCTCCGCCACCAATAGTGCTGTCTAAAATCCTGATACATCTTCGCGGCACCCGGATGAATGGAATACTGCGATCTATGGGCCTCCTCCAATATCAACTCCCGAAGCCCATCCACGTTGGGCACGCAAATCCGGCCCAGCATCCTTAACACACCATCATCTCCAATGGTCACTTCCCTGGCATCATCATGCTGAACCCTATCCTTAAGGACAAGCAAATGCAGATCATCATACTGACACTCCCTGATGCGGTCATACAAGGAAGACCGAGAAACCACACAAGCCAACACCCGACTGGGTTCTGAAATATCTAGTCTCACAAATCGATTGGCCAAGGCCTGAACCTCAACTGCAAATGGCCTCTCCTCAACTGGAATGTATGCCAAGCTCCCCATACTCACCGACTTTCGGCTCAAAGCATCGGCCACTACATTGGCCTTCCCCGGGTGATACAGAATAGTAATGTCATAATCCTTAAGTAACTCTAACCATCTACGCTGCCTCAAATTCAGATCCTTTTGCTTGAACAAATGCTGAAGACTGCGATGATCAGTGAATACCTCACAGGATACGCCATACAAGTAATGCCTCCAAATCTTCAATGCATGAACTATAGCAGCTAGCTCCAAATCATGAACGGGGTAGTTCTGCTCATGGGGCTTCAACTGACGAGAAGCATAAGCAATAACTCTACCCTCCTGCATCAAAACACAACCTATCCCAACTCTGGACGGGTCGCAATATACCGTATAAGAACCTGAAGCTGATGGTAACACCAATACTGGAGCTGTGGTCAAAGCCGTCTTGAGCTTCTGAAAGCTCTCCTCGCACTCGTTCGACCATGCAAATGAGACACCCTTCTGAGTCAACTTGGTCAAGGGCGATGCAATAGAGGAAAAACCCTGAACAAACCGGTGATAATAGCCTGCCAACCCAAGGAAACTACGAATCTCTGTGGCTGAGGACGGTCTAGGCCAACTCTGCACCGCCTCTATCTTCTTCGGATCAACCTGAATCCCCTTGCTGGACACCACGTGTCCCAAGAAAGCCACTGAACTGAGCCAGAACTCACACTTGGAGAACTTTGCATAAAGCCTCTCCTCCCTTAATCTCTGCAACATAACTCGCAAATGATGCGCGTGCTCCTCCTAACTGCGCGAGTATACCAATATATCATCAATGAACACTATGATAAATGAATCCAGATAAGGCCGAAACACACTGTTCATCAGATGCATGAACGCTGCTGGGGCATTGGTCAGCCCGAAAGACATGACAAGAAATTCATAGTGACCATATCTAGTCCTGAAAGCAGTCTTATGAATATTTGAATCCCTCATCTTCAACTGGTGATAACCCGAACGGAGATCAATCTTGGAGAACACCCTCGCTCCCTGAAGCTGGTCAAATAAATCATCAATGCGAGGTAGGGGATACTTGTTCTTAATTGTTACCTTGTTCAATTGCCTATAATCGATGCACATTCTCATTGTGCCATCCTTCTTCTTCACAAACAGAACTAGTGCACCCCAAGGTGACACACTAGGCCGAATGAACCCCTTATCCAGGAGCTCCTGAAGCTGCTCCTTCAATTCTTTCAACTCCGCTGGTGCCATACGATATGACAGAATAGAAATGGGCTGAGTGCCCGGCACCAGGTCAATACCAAAGTCAATATCCCTGTCTGGCGGCATGCCCGGCAGGTCTGTAGAAAACACATCGGGAAACTCCCTCACAATCGGAACATAATCAATGCTAGGAGTCTCAGCTCCCACATCTCTCACAAACGCCAAATAGGAAAAACAACCCTTCCCAACCATACGTTGGGCCTTCAAGAAGGAAATAACCCTGCTAGGAACATAGTCAGTCATACCACGCCACTTGATCCGCGGTACACCCGGAATAGCCAAAGTGACTGTCTTGGCATGACAGTCTAGAATAGCATGACACGGAGATAGCTAGTCCATGCCCAAAATAACATAGATCGGAA